>NC_083519.1:8199318-8502348 GCF_032362555.1 Amyelois transitella | reverse complement strand
GTATTGTTTTTCAAATGAGGATTTTAATTATTTAAATTAACATTTATCGCTGTTGTACTCGATGGTTTCATCATGATGATTTCCATGGTGCAGTAGGTTATTACGTCTGATAGCCAAACAGAATTCCTGGCTTTGGAAACATATTTTCATATAACATTATTCAGCTGTTCTAGATGATTAGTTTTTTTTTACTTCTTTTCGTCTTCTGCACCTTCTAAGCTTAATTAGATAAATTTGATTTTGTGGTTCATTAAAATAAAGAACCTATAATAAAATTCCTATGTTGATATTATAATTTGTCTTTATTACAGCATTAAGTCCTCTCATTGCATCCCAGTAATTTAAAAAAGAACATCTACAAAAAAATCGACTCAGTTTCACCATTCATTTATTTATCTAGTACTTCCTCTTAAAAGACGAAAATTTTTGTTGGTATAATTGCAGCCAGACAAAGAGATTTCATTGTCTGTGTTTTTAATCAAAAAGGTCTTATGTTTGCCCACTTAACTAACCGTTCTAATTTGTGACATGGGGTTTTTGTATTCGTAATTAGCTCTCTGTTTGTTATCTAGAGCATTTGATGTCTTTTGTTTTCTTTTACGGTTCTTTATGGTTGGTAAATTAAAGGTTGAGTACACATTGTGTTGGCAACACAAGTTAACAAATAGGTATATAGTAGGTCCTTTGTCGTACGATATTAATTGTTTGTACTTTTTTTGGCTATGTTCTGGAATTTTCCACGGGAGTGAAGCCTATGCAAAGTATTAAGTAAAGATATGAACACATGGAAATATCGATGTACATATATTCGTGTAGAATTATAAATAAACTTATTATTTATTTGATTAATGCACCATATTTCGCAAGTCCAATTTTCTATAAACCAGTCGTAGACGAAATTATTCCATTGACTACGAATTATAAATACATAAGCTCTGTAGACAGAGCTACTATAAATCAAATCCGTTGACCAAAATAATGTAGGATAATTGACTGTCAAACAGGCGAGGACAGCAGACCAGCAGGTAATAATATATTTAGGCTTCATTCAACATAGTTGATGATATTTGATTTTAGATTTAATAACAAGTTATTTATTCATGATGATAATCACTTGAATACATTGTTGTATCTAGTTTATGTATGATGGAAGCAATCGTTTTAGGCTTGTTTAAGAATATTGACCTCGTATCTGATACTTACAACTCAAGTCTCGAACTTACTTTGGAGCCTAGCTCAATCTGTGTATTATTTCCGGGACCCGCCCCGGCTTGGCACGGATAACAAAATTGATTTCCATACAAATTTTAACCCCCCATTTAGTATTTAAGGGTAATTATTTTTTTTTAAATATTCGCTCTGTCACAACTTTTACCTACTACAGAGTCTTTAACTATATGCAAATACGTGACTCAACCAATTCAGGATCCATGGTCAAATGCATACCCCAGGCTCCTGTCCTAAGTGGTGAGGATGCAACCAGGACCATTGCCGGGCACGAGAGGAAGAAGACATTACGATATGCCAAAAAGAAGCAAAGAGTTACGGTTAGAATAATATCTCTTTACTCCAGATTTTATTCCCTAGTTTAATAATTTATCATAAGATTCACACAAGAATGTTAGTTCGAATTGAAAAATTCTTTTTGTGTGGAATAGACCATTTATCGAGGAAGATTTAAGGCTATACAACAACACGCTGCAACTTATAGGAATGAAAGAAATAATGGAAAAAAAGGGGAAAATTATTCATCCTTGAGGGCTTCAAAGATGCCCAAAATAACTATTCCACGCGGACGAAGTCGCGGGCAGCGCTAGTTTTATCATAAGATTCACATAAGAATTTTAAACACAAGAAACAAAACAACAAAACAAAGGTTCTGTAATTAATGTTAAACTGTGATGTTCAATTTCTTTGTCTTCCTCTCCAGGTCGGATGGCTAAGAGCGGAAGACCAGACAGTACTGACGATGCACGAGCGAGCCGTCCTTCCAGCTAGGTACTCCGTGAACCTGGACGCTCCTATGACCTGGCAGTTGAGGATCCGCCCTTTGAGAGCTGAAGACAGAGGGTGCTACATGTGCCAGATCAACACCCAGCCCAGCATGAAGTGGCAGATTGGCTGCATTGATGTTTATGGTGAGTTTATATATTAAATTTCAATTGTAAAGTTCCTTGTGGTTCTTTTTCAAGGAAAGGACCACTCCGTAATTTCCCATAAAATTCACCTCAGGGATAGGCTAATAAACTTGGGAGTCTTTTTGTTGGTGATGGGTTACCAAATTGTCACTACTTAAATCTCAATTCCTCCATTGGGCTGTGCTGCTGAACGTGGCCTGTCAGTCTTTTCAAGACTGTTGAATGTGTTAACCCGGCAAAGGATATTGACGTGACTTTACGTGTGTATGTATGTACTTTACGTATAATATTGAAACCTTCAACTGAGGACCTGTTCCCTTTCTTCCTCCGACCTTTAAAAGCAGGAATCAGGGGATGCAACATGTGTCAGATCAACTCCCACCCAAGTATGAAGTGTCAGATTGGTTCTATTGATGTTTACGGTGCGTATACGTTACTTTCGAGAGATTTCTGTCTTATTTGTGGTTGACTTAGCAAATATACAAAGAGGGTAGGAAAACAAACGGTAGTGTGAAGGCGTAGATGAACAAAACTTGATCAACGTTTTAAATATTAAATACTAGAAAATGTGTTGATTCATTTTACATTCGTAAATTACTAATAATTTCAATCTATTAGTTATTTTCTTAAATATATCTATGCCAAGTCAAAGCGGCCCGGCCGTACCATCCTTTTCTCGAAGCAATTAAGACTATTTTCGACCCCTTTCTTTGTTCATTATTATTAGATTCTATACGTTTTCAAGAACCACGATTAATACTTGTACTTGTATATCTAAAAAGGAAAGTTTACCAACTAAAGCTGTTTCTGAATTATATTAAATCAAGGTAACAATAAAAAAGTTTTACTTTACAGCTTGTAGCCTTCAGAAATTTTCCCATAAATATTCTGGCTTCGGTCAAACCCCTAAAATACCTATGAAGATATACGGTTACTGCGGCCTTACATTGCCTGGCCGTGTATTTGAACAGCACCCTTTTATTTCCATTCGTTTCTGGGGCGTGTCCACAGATCATAGAAACAAGGAAATGTTACAGATAATAATTATTATATTAATTCATATTTTTTTAATTTAAACTTTATTACACAAAATACTAATGTTTAGCACAATTGGCGGACTTAATGCTAGAAGCATTATCTACCAGTCAACCATTGGGTCTGACGGAGAACTTTATCTCGTATAATAATCTGAAGTTTGTTTAATTTAATACCTTTGAGAATAAATTACTTTACAGTGAAAACTGCAAATAGGAAATACATGTCAAAAGTTTTATCATCAGAAATAGTCAGGTTTAAGAAAGACCATGTATATTCTTTCGTTATCACACAAGCGTTCAGCATGAAAATTGTTGAAGTTTGTCGTTTAATATTATTTCAAATATATCAAGTACCTTAGGTGTTTCCATCAATACCTTGGGCAATTGTGTCAAGAGTGGGTTATGACAGCTTTCTACTAGACCCTAATGGGTTTATATATTCTACTGCACCCACATGATCGATCGTCCACAAAACTACTCACAAGTTTATTATTAATGTATTCATTCAAAGGTTTATTGTGCCCTAAACGTACCTTTGATCGGTAGAGGTTTATAAAGGTGTTTGGGAAGAGTTGATTTATTCATTATAAATTATAATACATCATTTAAATTAGTTTTTAGACGGAACTTTGCTCTCGTTGTCGGAGTTTAAAATCATTGCTCCAAAGTTGTCCATACAGTTTACAGACAAGCATACACTACCGCTGCGCCACAGAGGCCGTTAATGATGGAATTGAGATTCTAATAGTGACAGATTGAGAGTCCAGGGTATCCCCAGTACAAGACATGATGATGGACCGTTTAACGCTTTCAATACGCAACTTGAATATTCCGTGGAAGTTCATAACTTTGTTGGGTATACATAGTGCACAAACGCAACTTGCCCGGATCTCCCCCCTTCTGTGGAACACATGTGCAATGACGTCACATCCGTTCCCCCTTATACGGGTCGCCGCGCATGTAGGAATCATAATTACATGCATTATTTTACTAGATGCACTAGTGTTGCGGTTGAAAATTGATTTTTTTTTATATTTGACCGTGCAGACGAAGCGAGTAAGCCGTACATTCCAAAAATATCGTTAAAAAATAATAATCATAATATGTTGTATATAAGACCTAGCATTTCTGACTTACTGACTGATAACGCACTCTTAAGTATTAGGTCACAGATAATTTAAATACCCACAGGAATAGAAACAAGCGCTTTACGCAAATAAAAATGTAGGTATGTGGGAATGAACAAGTCGATATTTTTTCATTTCAACCAAAGATTCTGGAGAAAAGGGGTCTTGTCAGACAGACAATGAAGTGATCCTCCGATGATCAATAATGTGTGCGTGATAAGGGTTCCTTTTGATGCAAACAATCCTAATAATAGTAAGTTGATAAGATGGTAGACATCCTTCTAGTGCACTCCAGGAATTAAAATAGTCACATTAAGTAAAATACACACCAACCCAAAATAACTAGATAAAAAAAAATTGGGTAAAGAATTTCACTAAAACACCGATGCACGCATTAATTCTACTTCTTCTTCCTCCTGGCTTTAATCCCGGTAACATCCCCACCTCTGGAGAGGAGCCCGGGGTATGCCATTGACCATGGACCCTAGATTGGATGAGTCAGGTTTTTACACGAAGCGACTCCCATCTGAGCTTCGCAACCTTCGCAGGTAAACCTAAACCGTATTGGATCGATCATGGTTACACATCCAGTTGCCTGAATGTGCAAGCTTCCTCAGGATGTTTTCCATCACCGTAAGAGTATCGGTTAGAAATCAAAATAATGTGCATAACTTCGAAAATTGTCATTCTTACATAGCCGAGGTGGGATAAGTTGAAATTATGGAAATTTAAGGTGGGCTACAGCTAGTAATTCTATAAAACAAAACACCCATAAAAAGAACGAATCGTAATCCTAATATTATATGAAGGTTAATTCACAAAATTCGGTAGTCCCTTGTCCCGATGGAGTTTCGCAATTTAGCCGGGTAATATTTGCATTCGGCGAAGATTTCTTTTTCAATTTCAAACTTGTTCGTTTCTTTATTGGTCGGGTGTCACGGCAGCCGACGGGCTAGAAAGGCAACTATTTAAAGTGTGTCTCGAGCCTTTATCTCCCCGATTAAAAAGAGGAGTATAATATGTTTGAAGTATCTGTGTGTGTTGTAGATGAAAAAAAAACGTCGCCTTAGAATGTTTGAATTTAAAACTTCCATTTTATGACCGACCGACAAATTAGGGTTCAATTAAAAACAAGTTACCTACGTTAAATTTTATTGGATTGGAAATGTCAATTTTTTGGGTAACAAATTATAAACTTGCATAATTCACGATAAATCATGACATCGCGACACCCCCTAATCATCATCGTTCATCGATTACAAAATGAAAATAAAATTTCGAGAGCAAACCAAATTTTACTTTGATTTGATATGAAATACAAACAAAGCTGAATGGAACCTCGTTACACCGCAAAATTTTGCATAAAGGGTTTAATTCCCAAATGGTATAACCGCATACATTTAAAACACTCAAAACATATATACATATATGGTCACGTCTATGTCCCTTGCGGGATAGACAGAGTCAACAGTCTTGAAAAGACTGAATGACCACGTTCAGCTATTTGGCTTAATGATAGAATTGTGACAGGTTGCTAGCCCATCGTCTAAAAAAGAATCTCAAGTTCGTAAGCCTATCCCTTAGTTGCCTTTAACGACATCCATAGGAAAGAGATGGAGTTATCCTATTCTTTTTTGTATTGGTGCCGGGAACCACACGGCCACACTCAAAACGCTTTTCACATTCCATCTAGAAGCGGAGCATCTCATGTGACACACATATTGCATTTTAAAATGAAATTCTTAAGTTAAAACCTGCTAGCGACGAAAGGAAACATAAATAAAATTCCACGTGTAACGGAGCAGACGAGCGATTTTTATTTCACAACTAACTCTTACCCGCGATTTCGTTCGCGTGAATTAAGCGCCATCCACAAAATGCTAAGGAATTTAACACTTTATACAAAAAAGCAACGAAATAAGCAACACACACGAAAAGCAATTAATTCAACGCCACCTTTAAAAGAATACAGGTTTTTGCAAATCCCTCTGCAACTATAGTTTTTATGAACAGTAAATACCCAACGTTCTTCTCCAGACTTTTAATTAAGTGTCTTTAGTCCAGGTTACATCTTTACCTAGGTTTGTCTATGGTCATAATCAAGGATTAAATTTTTTACACCTATTACACCGGCACTACCGTCAGACCTCTGCAATGGCTCTGATCAGTTACCTGAATATGCGGTATTTATTTGCATCGTGATAACATCTGTTAGCATTTAAAGTAATGTAAGTAAGTACGTATGCTAAATTTTCGGTATGACTTGTACAGGATTTGAATCTGTGCATCAACAACGCTAGTGACAGTTATTTTGATAATTTTAAGGATGAATTATTTATTAAGATACAAAATAATGATTAAATCAAAAAGTACTAGATTACAAATTTAATATTACTAAATAAAAGAAAATGTAAAATAAAAAACACAGTGATTCGATCACAATATTTACGATATTTATATTTTATATCCGCTACTTTTTTTGAGGCAAATGGAAATTTATCGATTCATTCAAAATAATACTCACATCTGCGCGTTACAAAGCACGTAAATATTCCTCGAGTGGAATATAGTTAAAGAACTCGGCTCGCAAGTGGCGACAGATGGCGCTCTATAAGTTGGTTAATATTGTTATCGGGGAAACTTGCACAATTCCCTAAGTTCACTTTCTGACTTATTTGTTACTTAGAGTAGGTACGCCCGTAAAGCGAGAAATCCCGTTAGTTTCAATTCCCGTGGGAATTCCGGGAAAACCACTCTTTGTAAACCCTACATCACTATGTCATTCAGTTTAATGCACATAAAAAAGAAGTTCTATTAAATAAACATTCTGTAATAAAATATAACAGAAACGCTGAAACGTAGACAAAACACAGGAAGATATAAATAATACGAGGCTTATTGTTCATACTTTTATATTTCTAGCCATAACAAAAATACGCGTAAACACATAAATATTTATTTGAATAGGGGAAGCACCCTTAGCTCAGCTATCTTATACACTCAAGCAACCAGCCGTGAAAAAAATTACGAACCCATTTCGATTGATTACAGGGAGCCCCCAAATATAGACGTATATCGACGTAGTTACTTACCTTAGATCAAAGTTCAATGCACTCCACCCTCTTGATACTCAACTTCTTGTTTAATCCTCTTTTATTTCCTTTTTTCTTTACATCGGTATGCGTTCAACGAGATAGAACCTCTTGAAATTTGTTAAACGTTTTTTTTTTCTTCAGATCCTTTATCACACAAAGGAGTTTTGCAGTTTATGCTGCGTTTGAAACTCTCAACTGGCAACCGCGAAAAGTTTAGCAATTTACTTTTTATTTGCGCCTGTGATTTGCATGAGTCTGTAGGAAATGTCGCGATTCCGTTTCCAATTTCGAACTTGTTCCATATTTGAATGGCGCGATGTGACTGTAATCTACGCGATTAGATTTTTTTTATATGTAACTTTTGCCTAGCAAAGGGGAGGTCTTTATTAAATTGTAAGTCTTCTATACAAGGTGTGATTTCGCTTTTCGTAAGAAAATCCGACATCTTTGAAATTTTCTTTGTGATTTTTTTCCTTTTGTGTTATATTTCCAGTTGCTTTCAAGTTAATTCTTTATTTTTTTTAACATGAAAATAAATGCAAGACTAAAATATAAAACAAATTGAATGGAATTAAAAAAAAAATCCATGCGTTATTCCTTCTGTTCGGCATTCACACAAATAAAAACCTATTATCCATTTATTTAAGTCGAATTTCCATATTTATGTTGGTTACCATATATCATTTCAAACATGCAAAGACGGGCGGATTGCTAGTTCATCGTAAATCCAAATTTCAAAGCAATATTCATAAAAAGCGAGCTCAAAGTATCGGCTTTAGAATGTCGCCGAAGCTTAATTCTTGCACACGTTTATATTGATTGATTGATGTTTTTGCTCAAAAGGCTGGTGGCAATTTGATCCATGGATCATTGATCCACGTTTTATGGATCATTCTGAGTGGTTGTAAACCGTTTTACGTGTGAAAGGTTGAGTATGATGAAAACGTGAATGTACTTCATAAAGACATCAGTATTATATGATAGAAGTTTATTTATTTTATGATTTATAAAATTTGCTTTTATTTGATTCACCTTTAGGGCGATGGGCTGACAACCTGTAATTCGATATGAGTTCAATTATTGATCCATCCAGCTAAGCGTGGAGTGTCTGTCTTTTTTAAACTGTTGGCCCAGTTGACCTCGTTAAAGAAAAATGTATGCATTAACGTTTATTTGAATAGAACTTTGAATTAACTTAGAATAAAGTAATATTTATACTTTTTTATTTTAAGATCAGGTATGATTTTTTAAACTAGGATTTTAGTTGCGACAAAGAATTTGCTTGTTTGTTACCTCTTTACACAGTTATACCACTGAAACGTATGAAAAAAAGAAAAACAAAAGGAACTTTATTTAAAATATATAGAAAAAAAAGCAATACCACTAACAAAGATGGCGGAAAAACTGAAAAATAAAGCACGTTGAATGCAAATGTTTTGCCGCGGTGCGGCTAAAGAAGAAAAAAGTTCGGTGTTCCGAGCAAAAGACTTAAATCACTATTACATTGTTGAGTTTTACTTTTTAGGTTTCTGAATGAAAAATACTAAACCGATAACGGACGATTTGTTGTTTGTGTAAACAACTATCGAAAATAATCAGAATACAAGGGTATATAATAAATTGGCGATTTTTTTTTAAATGGTCTAATAACCTGGTCGCTATTTGAATTGCAATCTATCGTTAAGCCATACAACTGAACGTTGCTTTTCAGGCAGTATTAACTCTGTTTACCACGCAAGGAAGAAAGGTTTCTGCCAAAATAAAAAAAAAACCTTTAAGGATACTTAGTTATATGTCACTTCGCTGGCAATCAATCATAATAAAACCTTTCTCACAAATTTGAACCATTAAAGTTTAATTCCAACTCGCACTTGGCCGTTTTGTTTATTCAAAGGACCTAGAAGTACTTCAGGAAAGTTTTCGTTTTAAAAATGATCTGGCCCTTAGCGGCAATTTCTGCTCTCACTTATTTTTTATCACAACTCTTTGGTCTCAAGCCAAATATAAAAATTGCCATAATATTCTCGAGCATTGGAGAAACCACCTGCAGGTTAAATACCTACATGTATATACATAATATCACGCCCATTTCCCGGAGGGGTAGGCAGAGACTATATCTTTCCACTTACCTGCATGCATACATACATAAATATACCATGAGTTTATCTCTTACGGGGTAGACAGGGCCAATAGTCTCTAAAACACTGATGACCACGTCCAGTGAGAAATGAGATTCAGATAGTTCTCATGATTATTAATTACTTAATTAAGAATAATTTAATTAGCAACTAGTGACAACTTTACCTCATGTACAGTCGGGCAAGAGGAAAGAATACCACCTTCAGTTCATTGGCGATATCAAAATGATGTCTATACATATTCTTTTCTACGTAGTTCACTGTACTTAGAAAATTTCGATTTTATGCCGTTCTAGATTTTACTTGCCGTCGCTCGCGCGAATTTGACACCACCTAAAAATATAATACAGATTTTCGCAAATACCACGGAAATTAAAGTTTTTACTGGGATGTAATGAATCGTAAATCCTTTTTCAGACTCTTAATTATAAACACGGAAAATTTAAAGAATATTGGTTCAATAGATAATACGTGAAGAGGTAACAAACAAACGAACAATCTCACTTTCATATTTATAATATTGGTTGAGATAATAACTAACGTGCCGTTTGGTTCCCGGCACCAATAAAAAAAATAATAGGACCACTCCATCTCGTTCCCATGGATATCGTAAAAGGCGACTAAGGGATAGGCTTATATAGGCCTAGAACTTGGAATTCTTCTTTTAGGCGATGGTCTAGCAACCCGTCACTATTTGAATCTCAATTCTATCATAAAGCCAAACAGCTGAACGTGGCCTATCAGTCTTTTCAAGACTGTTGGCTCTGTCTACCCCGTAAGGGATAAAGACGTGATCATATGTATGTATGTATGTAATAACTAACGTTTAGTTTCGATGAAATAAATCATGCGAATATTTATTTTGTTGAAAATGTTTATTACTTTATTTCCTTAATTCTTTCTATCGGTACACGTGTATTTCTTCAAGGTCTGTGGAACTTAGCAAGAGCGGTTCTTAACAATTGTTTTCTCAAGACATGTTTTTTTATCACCTAAAAAGCAATGTTTTCCCAAATAATATTGTAAATATATTGGTAATATAGTAAGTTTATTTATTTTGTTTGTTTTCACTAGTTATGTATTAAACTAATCTTTATAAAAATTTATGTGTATATAATTAAGAGTCCGGAGAAGTACATAGAGTAACTTTAATTCTGATAAAAACTGTAGTTCCCGTGGGATTTGCGAAAAACCTGTATGTGGCACTAAACATGCAGGTGGCACTAAATTCATTGCTTTGAGTACATACATACATACATATGGTCAAGTCTATATCCCTTGCGGGGTAGACAGAGCCAACAGTCTTGAAAAGACTGAATGGCCACGTTCAGCTATTTGGCTTAATGATAGAATTGAGATTCAAATAGTGACAGGTTGCTAGCCCATCGCCTAAAAAAGAATCCAAAGTTTGTAAGCTTATCCCTTAGTCGCCTTTTACGACATCCATGGGAAAGAGATGGAGTGGTCCTATCCTTTTTTGTATTGGTACCGGGAACCGCACGGCAAACTTGCTTTGTGTAGATGGATCTAGATTCACGGAGAAGCTGCGGTAAAAACTAGTAAAGATGTAGGCAACCTTCTTGCTAGGCGCCATAGCAACGGTTGCCATGATTTTGTTCGTTAGAGATATGTCAAAAATATTTTTTATTGTTACATGTTCTTAAGATATACGTTGAATAATATAGACCTTTTATACTCATTTATTTTCTCCTCTTTTCTCCTTCTTTCTTCTGTAGGAATAAATAACTTTTATAACTATACCTACTTCCTACAAATATATAGGTATTTATGTCAAACCCTACCTGGCATTAGACCCGGTTACATTCTTATCTCTGAAGAGGAGCCTGGGGTCCGTCTTATGCAATCGTTTTATTTAAGCCCGTCTGACCTCCGTCACCTTCGCGGGGAAACCTAACCTGTCCAGGTTTTGTCACAATGTTTCCTCACTGAAAAAGTATTAGAAATAAATCGGACTTATGTACATACATTATGTACTTATCTCAGAAAAGAGCCATTGTTACCAGTTCTGATAGGATTTGGAACGTGTCATCTTATACGTAGGTGACGCTTTTTTAATTGGACACCTTAAGGATTCATTCACCGACAATAATGTTTGCTATTGTATACTCACGATGTTTATCCTCAACGTAAGAGCATCGGTTAGTATTCAAACTAATGTACATAACTTCGAAAATCGTCACTGGTACATGGCCGAGTTGGGATAAAATAAAATTATGGAAATTTCAGGTTCGAAAATAGTCAGGCAGAAGCGGGATTCGAACTTGAAACCGGGTTCCACACCATTTTTTTGTTACTTTATTAAAAGGTTTTGTATTTCCGCAGTGCCTCCGGACATCATCAGCGATGACACATCATCAGATGTCTCCGTCCAGGAGTTGGAGAACGCCACTCTGACTTGTAAAGCGACGGGTCATCCACCTCCAAAGATCACTTGGAGGAGAGAGGACCATGAGCCGATTCTGCTGAAGAAATTACAATCCAGAGAGTTTGAAAAAGGTTAGTTTTCTTTTATTGTGAATTTTAGTGCCTTTGATCTGGATCTACCTGATGGTGAAGCAATATGATATTTAGAACGCAAACTGAAATAATGCCTATTCATTTTTGAAAATCTATTAATTTGCGGTATATTCATACCTTTTTACCAACCTTAAAAAGCCCGTTCGACATTAAAGATAATCGACGCTCTTACGATGAGCTATTACTACTATGTACATATATTACTTACTATATATATGTATATATAATATATATAGCCCAAGTTTCTTACCTGTAGTTTGATATACCAACTGGGAAAAACAAGAAAGAAAACCTTAAATATATACGCGATAAATCAACAAATTAAGCTAGTCCCAAAATAAGACCGAGACTTCTGTTATGGGATACGAACTCAATGATTTTTTTGTTTGTTATCACTCAATGTAAAGTCAAATGTCACTTTTTCTTCCCTCCTAGCGTCATTACCGGTTACATCCTCAGCATTCTAGATAGGAGTCCAAGGTTCGCTTTTGACCATGGATCTTGGATTCTATGAGTCAGGTTGTTACACGAAGCGACTCCCGCCTGACCTCTGCAACCTTTGTAGGGGAACCTTACTCATATCGAGAACATAACATAAATGTCAAATGTCGCTTCAAGGGACGAAACACATACAATATACAGTCTCTGTTTCAAATCGAATATCTGTGACCTTTTGTAAAATCCCAGCTATTCTATAATCTAGATAACTTTGTTGGATGTTAGATAAATTCGTATAACAAGTTTATACACAGTTATACCCTCTAGACCTTAATAAGTGACTGACTATAGCAATAAGATTGCTATCCTTTTTAAAATTCAAATTCAAATTTTTAATTTGCGTAATATAAGTACATTCCATTTTAACCCTTGCGGATATTGTAAACATTTATATAATAGACAAAATATATATATAACTTACTTAAACCTAAAGGAGCTTAGTACCTATCTAAATATAATTTTATATCTTAGCTAGGTATAAGATTTTAAACCTTACTAGTATTATTTTAAACCTAGTATTGCACAATTTACATTTATCTATTAAAAGGTATACTTCTTATATTTAATAGTATAATTATTTTATATTCTCTTTTTTTATATATTTTTTTAGGTTTTGAATATTGTAAAGCTATCACATGTTTCGTGTTAAGGTACATATATAGAAAAAAAAATATTTTGAAGAAGCATAGACTTTTTTATTTTACTGAAGTGAGTTAATTTATTTGAATTTGTAAATTATTTATCCCATATGAAATGGGCTTTGGAGCGTTTCAATTCTTGCATTTTTATTGAGAATTGGCAAGCAAATTTTCGTCTTATATTAGTCTTTAAACATTCGATCACAGTAATCCTGAAATGTCCTCATTTTGTCCCGTTATAGATGACCTATCCGAACTTGAAATAACTAAACAAAGTAGTATGATTCCCGCAAAAATTGAACCCACGACCTGTATGTAGGTCGTGAGTACCTACCACCTAGACCACATCTGCACGGGGGAGGTAGTTATTAACTCAATTTGTGTTTATTATTGGTCTGACTTCACACAGTTTAGGTTTACAAATTCGATACTATTCTCTAGCCAATTTGAATCCGAAACTTTGTATTCGATAGCTTAATTTCATAATTACTCTAAAGCGATTTAAGGTACCTTAATCGAGTCAAACTACATTAAACGAATTATTTTGATTACGATGTATTAAACAGACTAACATTAGCGATATCGTTCCAAATACAAATGGCTATTGACAAATGAATAAATAATTGAAAAAGTAACACTGAATCGGTGTCATAGGAATCGATTTCTAAAAATAACATTACATTACGAAGACGTTTTAATGTGACATGTTTGTACGAGCAAGTAAAGGTATATGTTGAGTCAATCGATTACGAAGTTTAAAAAAACTAACTGACTGATTTATATCCCAACATATAATAAAATACATTTAAGGAAATAAAACAAAAGAAAAAAGTAACGGACCTATGCCTCTATTTAGAAGATATTGGCGAAAACTATATGAGGGGGTCTAAATAAATATGACTAAAAAGAGTTGAAAAATGTGATTTGTAGAATATAGCATTTCTATCTGTCTGTATTTTTGTACGCGCATCATGCGGAAACAATAGCTTTCGCATGATGCAAGTTTGAATTTGAATGTGATGTGATGAATTTTTTCCAATCCCTCGATCTATTTCGTGTGATTGAAAAGGATTTCCAATAAGTTCTTTTATGTTATGTATTATAGTAGTTTCTAAATTTTTATTTTGACAAAATCGAACCCGAAATATACCTATGGATGTGTTTAGCATGAAATAACTGTTTCCCTAAGTATACATATACATATATAACACGTCTATATCCCTTGCTGAATACGTAACTGACGGGTAGACAGAGCCAACAGTCTTGAAAAGACTGATTGGCCACGTTCAACTTTTTGGCTTCACGATAGAGTAGAGATTCAAATAGTGACAGGTTGCTAACCCTTCACCTACAAGAAGAATACCAAGTTTATAAGCCTGTCCCTGAGTCGCCTTTTACGACATCCATGAAAAAGAGATGCAGTGATCCTATTTTTTTCGGTAAGTGCCGAGATCCACACGGTACCTTTTTTCTGCTTTTTATATTTTATTATTTTCTTAATTATATTTATATTTTCTTGTTACATTTTCTTAATTAATAATAAAATATATTTAAGTAACAATTATATTGAGTTATCTGCCTTATGTTCTGAGTATGTGTAATACCAGACATTGACAGCATTTGCCGTGTAAGCTAATTATCACCAATTAGTTGACGTAATTAAAATTATTTACATGACATACTTACGTATATTTTTATCATACAATTATTATGGAAAATTGGTAATAGGCAATTTCCAATTAAATGTAATTTTGTCGAGTGTAAACGTAATATTTATCGACTATTATGCCGCGGTTACACAATTTAAATGTAATTAAAGTCGTCAGTGGGCGAGTGATTAAATATACCTATCAAAAAAATAATAAAAAAATTAAAACATACACATAAAATCACGCCTCTTTCCCGGAGGGGTAGGCAGAGACTACCTCTTTCCACTTGCCACGATCTCTGCATACTTCCTTCGCCTCATCCACATCAACTCTCTTCATGCAAGCTCGGCGGTTTCGGGCAAAAAAAAATAATCCCGTTCAAAAACACCTTCGAATTCCAATTCGGCCAGTTACAAAGAATCTTTTGTGAGTAATATTTGTTTGAATGCGAGTCAATACTCGTACGGTAAAAGAATAGCGTAGAAAACCTGCTAATTTCAGGCAACTGAATAGACTCTGTGGCGTAGCGGTAGTGCGCTAATTGTGTCTGACATTAGAGGTCCTGGGTTAGAATCCCGGCCAGGCCATTACGAGAAACGATTTTTTTCTTATTGGACCGGGTTTTGGATGTTTATCTAAATATGTATTTACTATAAAAAATAGCATCGTTGAGTAAGTATCTCGTAACACAAGTTAAGAACTTAGTTCGTGGCGTACCAACTCAGTTTGTGTAATTTGTCCTGTATATAATAATTTATTTATGATTAACCCTAAAATACTATCCTGTCAAAGGGGTCAGACTAAAGTTGATTATATTATTCTCAGATCGCGACGTTTTTAAAGACATAATTGGAATTAAATTTATTTTGGGCTCCTCCTTAAAACAGACCCAATAGAGATAAATGTTAAAAACATGTGCCGTGTGGTTCCTGGTACCAATACAAAAAAGAATAGGACCACTCCATCTCTTGATGTCGTAAAAGGCGACTAAGGGATAGGCTTACAAACTTGGGATTCTTTTTAGGCGATGGGTTAGCAACCTGTTTGAATACCTCACTATTTGAATCTCAATTCTATGCTTTTGTCCTTTAGTGCCGGGAATCACACGGCACATGCGTAATTATGATGAGATGTCAAATAACTTAATATCCTATATTTTGTTGCAGTGGAAAGCTACGTGGGCAGTTCTCTGCCATTATGGAGGGTGGATCGCAGACAGATGGGCGCGTTCCTCTGCATCGCGTCCAATGATGTACCTCCCGCCGTCAGCAAGAGAATCATCCTGCTTGTAAATTGTAAGCAGCATCGTATTGATTGATTGATTGATTATTAGTTCTACATTCATTCATGTTTTTTTTAATGTAGACAATGTGCATTCGTCGACGATTTAGATTTAAGAAATCTATATTTGTAAATTGACGTCCGATGAAAATGCTGCAGTGTAGTTTGTTCCGCCGCTTCTTCTACACACGCGCTTTGGAAGCGGTAGTAGTTATAATTAGATTTAAGTTATGTGATGTCAATAAGTAAAGATACCTTGTATCCAATTTTGAAAATAAACCTATTCTATTGTATTATATTCTAAGGAATTACATACTCGTATATAGAGTAACCGAAACCGCCGAGCTTGCATGAAGTGAGTTATGAATGTGGATGAAGCGAAGTGGAAAGAGGTAGTCTCTGCCTACCACTCCGGGGAAGTGACGTGATTTGATGTATGTATGTATGTACATACATTATGACGTCCTGGCAAAGGATCAGGTCAAGAGTACCCAAAACGGCCGAGCTTGCATGAAAACAGTTATGAATGTGGATGAAGCGAAGGAAGTGTGCAGAGATCGTGGCAAGTGGAAAGATGTAGTCTCTGCCTATCCGTCCGGGAATAAAGCGTGATTTTTGTATGTTTGTATGTACATACATACATTAAATTAAGTCTATTGTACACATATAGCCACTTACCGCGATCCCTGCATAAGTCCTCCGCTTGATTCTCAGGTACACTTGACCAGGACTCAAATTCAAAAGCAAATTTTTCAATTAATATTATTATTATAATGACATTTTGAATATCACTTAAGAATTGGTTGACGCCGAATAAATTACAACTAAGTTTAGTGCCAGACAGAAAAAGCGGTAACGAATTGTACCGTAACATTTTTTTCAATAACGTCGACTTCACATAAATTCAAATTTTGAATTAGAATAGATAGACTTCCTAACTTCAATATTTCATAGAAATGTCATTAAAAAACCTAGTGATATCAGGCTTAAGAAACTATTTGGCGGGCTAAGCACTTAGAATAATATAATCCGATACAACGAAACAAAGTGGTCCGTCTTTATACCGGGTTTACGTGACTGCGCCCCGTTACCCGGCTCGGGAAACTAGAAATATATCTTAAAAGGAATTGTAACTGTTACTCGAGAATAGAAAAGAGCGGTAGGTTATGAGGATTTAGGTACCGCCGCATTAAATGCAATTCCTATTTTAAAAGTTAGAAAAAAAAATCTATTTTTAAATTCTAATCTTTTCTAATATTATAAAAAGGTTGTATTCAATATAACAGTCATCTCGCTACAATCTTCTTACATATACTTATGTAACTTACGAGTACTAAACTAATGCAATAAAATTTTGCGTCCTAGGAATCCTAAGAGACGCCTTTGTTCTATTTAGGTCTGAGCCACAGCGGCTACTTTTTGTTATATAACCACTATTTTACTAGGAACTAAAAGCTTAATATTGATTTTTTGTCGTGGACTCAACAGTCAAATGAGGTTTGCTTTAAAGTAATATAAAATATTGTGAAAATATCTTTAGTATTACTAGATGGATAAGGTCTTGGATACCTAGGTAGCAGATGCACTAAACAGCTACTAGTTGTTCAACTTCTCTCAATCATTTCAAAGCATATGCAGTAGAAAGAATAAATTACACTGCCTCAAATAACTTAGTCATACAAATACAAAGTAAAGAATACAAATATGCGGCAAATAAAATACGTGGGATAGCAGATAATAAGACCCCACGTAGAAAGTGGGAAAAGGCAACGACAAAGAAGAAGCAGATAACAAGGAAAATCCCACATTATGTAACGACCACAGAATATGAATATAGAATATGTGTCTTTTGTCCCGTAACTAAACATGCGCGACGCTATATTTCCGCGCGAAAACCTATCACTGTTTCGTTTTTTGTAATGACATGAAACGGGACAGAGATGTTTTATATATACATACATAAATATGGTCACGTCTATATCCCTTGTGGGCTAGACAGAGCCAACAGTCTTGAAAAGACTGAAAGGCCACGTTCAGCTAATTGGCTTAACGATAGAATTGAGATTCAAATAGTGACAGGTTGCTAGCCCATCGCCTAAAAAAGAATCCCAAGTTTGTAAGCCTAACCCTTAGTTGCCTTTTACAATATCCATGGGAAAGAGATGATATAGAGATATTTTATCGCTCTATAAAAGCGGCGTCGCTCATGTCATGCTACGCGTGCTGAATTCTTTTGTGGAGACCGTCGAATTCGGGCCCTAAGATATCATGAACTAAACCTCTTTTGTTAATGAAATTTTTTATAAGGCAGGTAACAGTACTGACTTTGTCTTCCTTTTCAACAGTCGCTCCAACAGTGAAAGTGCCAAATCAGCTGCTGGGTGCTCCCCTGGGCACCGACGTCAAACTCAAGTGCTACGTGGAAGCTTACCCCAACACCATCAACTACTGGATCAAGAATAGAGGAGAGATGTTGCTTGATGGGTAATGAGTTTCTGTCTACCCCACTAATAATAATGATGAATGCGATAGTGAGCTTATTTATACATACGTACATATAATCACGTATATATCCCTTGCGGTCAGACAGAGCTTGTCTTTAAACGGCCACGTTCAGCTGTTTGGCTTAATGATAGAATTGAGATTCAAATAGTGACAGATTGCTAGTACATCGCCTATAAGAAGAATCTCATGTTCATAAGCCTATCCCTTAGTCGCTTTGTTTATACCTTAACATATTTTGCCCACCGCTGGACTACCTTCCCAGAATTAGGGAATTTTACCCAAAGTCACCACGCTAGGCAGGTAGGTTGGTGAAGGCAGGGTCTATTGATTCTGGTCTATGTTGTCACATCAGCGTAGGAGGCGCTACTTGCCCACCTCCCACTTAATCCCTTAATCGATATAATAACGATACACATGGGAAGATATGAGTTGGTGCTGTTTTATTCTGCCGGCACCACACGGCCAAGCTTATTAGTACGTTACACATCATATAATGTTTGTTAACAAAAACTGTCGCGATGCATGCGTTAATGGATGCAAACGGAACTAACCGTTTTTACTGACGTTTTGATATTGCACAGACCGTGATCGCAGGACGACTCCAACCAGGATAAAATGGTATATATAATCTGTATGGTGGTATACTAAGCCGCATATGGTGGTGGTACTCTATAACGCGGTAATAGAGGCGATTTTGCAATGGCTACTAAAAGAAATTATCTATCAGTCTTGTACCTTAAAAATCAGAGAACTTTCTCCAAATAGTGTAGACTCGAAATAGGACATAGACTCCTTTTTATCGTGTTTCCGACAAAACTGAATTTTTAGTTTACAGGAAAAAGCTTCTCAAGCAAACATATTCCACGCTATATTAATTAAAAAAAAGATTAATGATTGTTCCTCACACTGTATTATTCTTATTCACACCAACATGGTATCTTAAAAACATGGCTGTAATAAAAACAAAATTTAAAAATAAACGGCCGAGACACAGCCATTTCGCTCCATCGTGTGCAGTAGACCCTGACAACTCTGGGGATTTCGCGCGTCTTCTACAATGAACGTTACTTTTTAACTATTCTATATTCTGAATTTAAATTTCATGGTTAAGGTTTTTTTTTTTAATTTCGATTTGAATGTTTCTATGTCTTTGTTCGATGTTTTATTTACAATATGTATGTTTTCTATGCTCTTGCAGTACATAATTTAAAACCTTAAAAATCGGATTTCGATAATCATTGATAATACAAATCGAATTTTCCATTTTTAAATTTTATGTCTTTAAGGAGTTTGCTTTTCTTTTTTTCAATGATGACTGGCCACAAATAAATTGTTTGTCAAAGTTCACCTTCACAACTTATTTTTGTTTTAATTAATTAGTCGCATAAGAGATTTATATTTTAATCATAGAGATTATTCATGAACTTAAATTAAGAAATTCCTTAACAAAAGCGACGCGACGAATTTCTAAGAGAGTTCGCACAAGTTTGTTTCAAAATTAACATTGCACTACGGTGATACTTCGTAATAAGTTGAATATTATTACCATGTATTAAATTGATGAAGTACAGGTTTTGGAAGAAAATAAACGTTATTTTCTATCACAATAGAAAAACACCACTCATGCTCGTCTCTTATTTAGTGTAAGTATAGGAGAATGTAATAACGGATACTAAAGAACGAAAGAACCATTTTTTTTCTTCATTTTCTTAAATTAGGAGTTTTCTAACATTCTTATAGGTCCTGAAAAATTTTCTCTGTCAAAAATGAAGATTTTAATTTTCTTATCAAGTCCTACTTAAATGTATATCAGTTGCCAGTATCCCATTGTCTCTTCTTCCAGTAATTACTTGTGTCACCTTAGATCTTATCTTGCTTACTGTCAAGATTGAGGAAACGTACTCATATAAAAAAGAAAACATCTCATTCATTCATACAACCACGTTTATATCCCTTGCGGGGTAGACAGAGCTAACAGTCTTGAGAAGACTGAAATGCAAAGCTCAGCTGTTAGACTTAATGATAGACTTGAAATTCAAATAGTGCCAAGTTGCAAGCCCATCGCCGATAAGAAGAATCCCAAGTTTATAAGCCTATCCCTTAGATGCCTTTTATGTCATCTATAGGAAAGAGATAGAGTGGTGCCGGAAACCACACGGCAGACATCTCATTTCAATAAAAAAAAACGCTACTCGTTCACACCATAATACCTAAAATTAATATTGCAAAGGTAATGTGCCATACATACGTGGAACCTTTTCCTAATGATTCGTAATAAGAGTTGCTTTCCCGCTCCGTTCATTCCGTTAAAGTAAACACGTTTATTTTCCGTGTTCTAAGATGTTTAGGAGAAGTACTTGAGAGTACGGTTCTAAGGATAATATAAATAGACAATATATAAATATATGATATAGAATTTCTGAACTGTACTTGAATTATATTGGGATAGGATAGGATAGGATCTATATATAATTATTTCATTAGTATAGTCACGTCTATACCCTTGAGGGGTGGACAGAGCCAAAAGTCTTGAAGAGACTGCTAGGCTACGTTCAGCTGTTTGGCTTAATGATAGAATGTAATTTATGTTATTTATATTTGTGATTTATTTAGATGTAATTGATAATAAATTAAGTAGAAATTTCTTTTATGAATTCCTAAAATATATCTACGTCGGCGAAGTTTCACCTTCAGATATATAATTTTCTTAGTGAAAACTAATGATTTTTGTCTTGCAAACATAAAAACATATGATGAATAAGTATACTTTTATTTCTCTTACTAAATTATACATAAGTTATACAAATGGTCTAAAATGAAATTATTATTGATTTAAAATGCCGTGTTGATCTCGGTACCAATAGGACCACTCCATCTCTTTGCAATGACCATCGTAAAAGGCGAATAAAGGAATGGCTTATAAACTTGGGATTCTTTATTTAGGAGATGAGCTAGCAACCTGTCCACTATTTGAATCTCCATTCTATCATTAAGCCAAACAGCTGAACGTGGCTTATTGGTCATTTCGAAATTGTTTGCTCTATCTATCCCGCAAATGATATAGACATGCTTATAAGTTTGTTTGTATGTAATAATTCAAATTCAAATTTTTTCAAAACTGTCAAAAATTGTCAAAACTGGTTTAACAACATTGGTTGACGTCAAAAAGTAATTTAAAATGAGTATACAGTTAAAGCATGAAAAATTACCTACAATATTATCTTGATCTACGACTGGTCAAGAACGAAACCTTTTGTACATTTATATAAAAAATTACGTCTATATCTCTTGCGAGGTAGACAGGGTCCTAAAAAGACTAAAAGGCCACATTCAACTGTATGGCTTTTTAATAATAATCTTCTTTCAGGCCAAAATACACAATACGTGAGGATAAATCATCATACAAAGTGTCTATGTGGCTGACTATCAGGCAGTTCTCCAAAATTGACATTGGAACTTACAACTGCGTCAGCACAAACTCTCTGGGCAAGAGTGAAGGCACCCTTAGGTTATACGGTAAGTAGATATTGCCCTTTATGACATCAAAGAAGAATCACAGTGCAATGAAGACTATGACGGTTTCTGACAAGCTTTGTTTTGTGCTACTGAAGACATACTGAACATATTATAGAACGTAGTTTATTTGACACGTGAACATTTGCGTGTGAAACGCCTTTATTTCTATTGAAGAAAGAAGATTTAGTATTCCAAGTCCTGTAAAGATTTTTTGAATCTATCAGAACTGTGTTTACTTAGGTGTTTGTTAAAAATTAAAAACTTTACCAGACGTCGAAAATAATGACTTTGATCTTATTTAAAAATGTACTGTAAGAATCAAAGCGAGCTACTCAATTATAGAGAATATCGTATAGTTAGTTCCAACATGACATAAAAATACGGGAAGCACTCGTAAAACCGGAAAAACGGGCCATAACCTTAGCGGTAACCAACGAAATTTTACGAGCCTCTCAGCTTTCTATATCACATTTCGGATTATTCCCGAGAGCTAGTAATTTGCGAGATTAATTTCAACTTTTATTATAATTTCAATTTCCATTTTGCAGAAATAAAACTGAATTCTTACACGGAGGACTTCAGCAATCAAATCAGTGTCGCTGGAGGTAAGAATTTTTTTTTTTTAATTTTCTTACATTCGTTTTGCTTTGTTCGAAAATTTCATCCCTCGGGTATCGGTTTTGCTTTTCGCTCTGGAGAATGGGGATTTTCTTCGAGTTAAACCTTGTTGTTATTTGTTGAGTCATTTTTATATCAATAAAAAAATTATTGGGACACTTTAATATTTTATTGTACCTTAGAAATTTTGGTACTGAGTATCTAATTTAAATTACAAATCGAAAAAAATCTCATGTAAATTCATGCCTCCATATTTTCAATGTGGAAATCTTTTGGGGAATATTATCTTCCAGTAGGCTTCTGCGATTATAAGATGATGATGATTCATACATACATACACATCTTTATCCCTTACGGGGTATATAGTGTCAATCGTCAAAAGACTTGATAATGATGTAATTAAGATTTGATAGCCCATGCCCTAAAAGAATACCAAAATTAAAAATTCATAAGTACTCTATCTAATCTGGTATTTTCTCTTATTCAGGTCTCACAGAAGCGGCTAAAGGAAACTCCTGTACTAAAACTCTATTAGAAAGGACGTTGTTATCATTACTGATCTGTTATGTACTATTCACGTAGAGTGTTATGTAAATATTGTTAAGACATGCTTTAAACGAAACGTAATTCAATTACAAGTTTCAATTCGTGTAAATATCTATTGTTAAGTGTAATGAAAGTTGTTAGAGGTGGCAGAGTGATTAAGGCATCAGAATAGTCTCAAACCATAACGAATGGTTTAAATCTTGTTGTAGCAATGATTAGCCAGATTCTTCTATACACTGGTTTGGTTTGGGGGTAACGAAAATGAAAGTAATTTCATGTAATTATCTTACATTCACACAAAAGGATTTTGGGTTTGAGCTATCCTGTCCCCAGAGAGGACGCAATCAGACCTAATCCTTGGATAATGATTATGCTGGTGTTTTTCTTTTGGTACAATTAACTTTAACAAAAAAACCTGAATTACTCATTACTGTCTTGGTCTCTGCTCTTTAGTGAAAAGGTTTGTCTATAAACACGATTTTGGATAAGACAAAGTCTAAATATCTACCTAACATGCAGGTTTCCTGACGATGTTGTACTTTGGCGTAAGATAGAAATTATGTACCAGAAATAGGTTGTAAATATTAACACTAACCTTATTTTAAAAGTATTATTCTGCCATCTCTTAAAGATTGTATTAAGAAATCCATAACAACGACAAATTATATTCAATAAACTAGATGGTGTAACAGTTTGCTTAGAACCGCCAAATGAAGAATCGTTTGTATCCGCTCGAATAAGACTGTTTACAAAAAAATAAAATGAGATAATACGATTTTCAGCGTTTCCATTCCCCTCGCGAACTTTTTATTTGATTGCTCGGGTTATTGAAAGCATTATGAAGTAATTTGATTGCTCTCAACATTTTCCTGGCTGATTTGCGGAATTGCCGCTTGAAACTTAGAGCACCATTGGAATTGATTTCGTTTAAATTGAATATTGTATTGTTTTGTGGAACAAAACTAAGCCGATGTGGAGAATCCTCTTCACGATAAGAGTCGTTGAAAATATTCAACTGTTAATATTCATTTATTCCTAGAAATTTTTTTAACTCGTGTAAAGATTTAGTTTTCTTCATTATAATAGTCTAAGTAGTAAGTAGAATTCTCTTAATGTCACCTGGGTAAGATATTCTATATAAAGAGTTAAAGAGTTCTCTAAGAATTCTATTAAGAAATAAACTAAAACTCTAGCCAATTTAAATACTTTGTCAATAGTGGAAGTTTTAGTTCCATCTTCTGGGCAGTTTTGTCGTCTTACAATCCCACTGGTTACTTTTTGTTGCAAATTAGTTACTGCTAGAGTTGAATCTACGAGACAGGACAGACAAATTACAAAGGGAAATTCAAATACCAAGTTTTATAAAAAAAATACTCAACAATATACAAAAGTATAATCACGTATTTATTCCTTAAGGGGTAGACATAGCCAACAGTCTTCAAATACCTCAAAGGCCACCTTCAGCTAGATGGCTTTATGGATTGCTAGCCTTTTAGGTAAATACCAAGTTTATTAGCCTTTCCCTTGATAGACTTTTACAATCTGCACGGTAAGAGAAGCAACAAGACTATAATTTTTCTTAACTATCATACCTTAATGGAAACTACTCAAAATAGACCAGTAATAATCTACATAAAAATCACAGAACTACAATCTGATAAATATTATCCGATGCTGTGAAGATGTCGCCTGCGCGTATAATTCTCCAATTTATCCCCTGCCTCCGAAACAGGTGAGACGGGGAGGGGAGGAAATGCAATTTGATAAAATATTCAGTCGGTGAATTTTTGTTACGAGTCACACCGTTGCAGAAAACTATGCAGCTGAGACCGACTGTTTCTGTTAATGTCACCGGTTTGGATACACAATAGGTAGTTTATATTTTTTTAGCCTGAATTCAAAACATTTTTTTATCATTATTAATTTGACTAGGTGTGAATTGCGACCAAAGTAGCTAAAAATTCTTTAGCAAAACCATCCTTATTAAAGAGAATTTTCATTTGTACATACATACATACATATGGTCACGTCTATATCCCTTGCGGGGTAGACAGAGCCAACAGTCTTGAAAAGACTGAATGGCCACGTTCTGCTACTTGGCTTAATGATAGAATTGAGATTCAAATAGTGATCGGTTGCTAACCCATCGCCTAAGAAAGAACCCCAGGTTTGTAAGCCTATCCCTTAGTCGCCTTTTACGACATGCGTGGGAGAGAGATGGAGTGGTCCTATTCTTTTTTGTATTGGTGCCGGGAATCACACGGCACTATTTGTATTTTTCATTGTATCAATTAAACTAAAAAATCCCGGATCAACTTTTATGATATCTGGCACAGAGACAGACAAAAGTTTAGGGAGTGACACACCTTTTTTAATTCTCGTCTTATGCAAAAGCTAAGTATCAAATACGATGACATTCACGCGAGCACTTTGATTGCGAAATAGCTGCCATCGATTCGCATAGTCCCGCGGGCGACAAATGAAATATTACCGCAATATACATCAGATGTCTATGTGCGTTAATAGGTCATTCGGCTTCCCATATGTACACATGATCACGTCTTTATCCCTCACGGGGAAGACAGAGCCAACAGTCTTGAAAAGACTGAAAGACCAATTACAGATGTGTGCTAGCATATCGTCTTAAATATCTTGTTTTTAAGCCTTAGCCTTGTACGACATCCATAGGATAGAGATGGAGTGGTCATTTTATAAGTGCTGGGAACCACACGGCACTGCGGATCGCTTCGTTCAGTCCCGGCGGAAACGAATGAAATATTACCGCAGTAAGTATATATCAGGTGTCTTCATACGTTAATAGGTCATTGATCTGGTTTAATCAGTGGGAGAGGAGTAATTATGTATAGTATAGATAACCAGAGTAGAATTTAAAAATTTGAGCAGTGCTTTTGTAAAACGTGATAAAATAAACATACATACATATTATGTATGTTTATTTAATCATCCTTGTGGGGTAAACAGAGCCAACAGTCTTGAAAAGACTGAAAAGCCACGTTAAGCTGTTTGGCTTATTGATAGAATTGAGATTCAAATAGTTATAGATTGCTAGACCATCGCCTAAAAGAAGAATCCCAAGTTTATAAGTCAATCCCTTAGTCGCCTTTTACGTCATCCATGGTAAAGGGATGGAGTAGTCCTATTGTTTTTCCATTGGTGCCGGGAACCACACGGCACTAAAAAGACCAGGAAATTATATGCAATACAAAAGCCGCGGGTCACAACTAGTAAATTATAATATTTACAGCATATTTGTTCTCAGGTGTTACTCGAAACTGAAATTTGACGTGAACCCAAAGGCTTACAATTTCAAAGCCCGGATAATTTGCTGCAAACTGAAATATTGACAGCAATGCTGCGTTGCATTATACGTCAGAATCAGAATGCACTCTCTGCTTGTATTGCACGATTTGAACGGTGTTTATCGAATGTTATTTGGTGTATGACCGTTTTATGAGCATGTCAAGTATTGTGTAATTTTATATAGGTATTATTAATTATAGTGTCGATTTAATTTTGTAGAGTGAGGGAAAACATTGCGAGAAATTAACAGTTTCGGATAAGGGATATTTACTGTAACCATGATCCAGTATGTGCCGTGTGGTTCCCGGCGCTAATATAAAAAATAATAGGACCACTCTATCTCTTTCCCATAGATTTCGTTAAAGGTGACTAAAGGAAAGGCTTATATACTTGGGATTCTTCTTATAAGCGATGAGCTAGCAACCAGTCACTATTTGAATCTCAATTAACAGCCAGGCGAGCCTTTTTGGATAGTTTCTGACTGCTCATAAAGGCATGCAAAGCTCCATCCACCATGTTCCCCGCGTTAACGCTCCTTTCAATATTACTATCACACTTACCATCTGATGTAAACTTTGATCCCAGATTTACAAACTGTTTCACTTGCTCAACTTTGTCGTCGATATAGACGTAACTATATGGATGGGTATAGTTCCCCTGCATTGGTTGCGGACTCTGACGAGGTCGTTTCGTGAAACCTGACTTATCCGATCAAGAATTATTATCAAAAGGCACATTCCAAGTCCTTACTCAATCCTCATCCCCCTCGTAAGGAAATAACCAGGACTACCGCCTGGATGAAGAAAGTATCTATAATTATTTTTTTGCGTAAGGTTTCTCTGCTCATGTTACTGAGATCAAACAGGAGTCACTTCACTTAAAGGCCTCAAAAGCAAGGTCATAAACGCCAAGCTTCATTCCAGAAGGGTATCTTAGAAAAATACACATGGATTTTGAATATTTTTACCTTGTTAACATAACAATCATCAGGTGGAACTGGTATTAATAAATTAATATATACGGGACAAATTACACTGATTGAGTTAGCCTTGAAGTAAGTTCGAGAGTTGTGTTACGAGATACTAACTCAACGATACTCATTCAGAAAAAGGTATTTTCTCATCATGCCCTGGCCAGGATTCGAACCCGGAATCTCCAGTGTTACAGACAAGCATACTACAGCTGCGCCACAGTGGCCGCCAATTGATGTCATGAATGTCGAAAATACTAGATAACACTCCTTGCATTAACCGTAGTTAAATAGCTATAAGAAATTCAATATGGACGCGGCAACTTTATTTAAAAGTTAATATACCTGCACCTATTTTAGTCTAAGTAGAGAATACATTTTAGTAGAAATAGTTCGCCCCAGTTTTCTTATTTAGTTTGCTTGTTCCTGCAGTAGGTACAATTTAGTTAAAGTGAAAATTTCTTGTATAATCCTAAAATTGCAAGAGAACCAGCAGACTTTGAAAACATATTGCGTTGTTTACTTATTTACTTTAAATGTTCTCATACTCTGTTATTTTTCCCTTGCGGGGTAGACAGAGCCAACAGTTTTAAAAGTACTGAAAGACCACGTGCAGCTGTAGGGCTTAATGATTGAATTGAAATTCAAAGTACCAGGAACCACACGAGACTTTATAATATTTCATCCTTAATCATGATCCTTTAATGGCGTTTTTCGTAGGAAGATATTGTGTATTTTATATGAACTAGAAGCTGGGACTGGGACGTTTTTATAAGTATATTGTATAATATACCTAATACATACATACATATAATAACGTCTATATCCCTTGCGGGGTAGACAGAGCCAACAGTCTAGAAAAGACAAGTCACGTCACATTTAGCTATTTGGCTTTTAGATAGAATTAACATTCAAATAGTGACAGGTTGCTAGCCCGTCGCCTAAAAGAAGAATCTCAAATTTATAAGCGTATTCCTAAGTCGCTTTTTACAACATCCATGGAAAAGAGATGGAGTGGTCCTATTCTTTTTTCTATTGGTGCCGGGAACCACGCGGCACTGCCGGGAACCATACGGCAGTATATATACCTATTATTGTTGCGTTATCCCAAACAACACAATTCTCGAACTTACATTCAGGCTAACCCAATCTGTAATATAGTATATGCAGCAAAGCTTTATTGTAAAATTATTTATTAATGTTTGTTACAATCTTCAGTCATAAGTATATGCCGTTGAAGATGTCATGCCCTGCTAGAAATACAAAGCAACTGCTCTAAAGCAGCCTCTTCCATTTTAGCAATGACATTTCTCGTTTTATCCATTCCAGACATACCCAAAGCGAAAAATAAAACCTAACAGGTATAAACGCAATCCCACGTCTAACCACTAAGTTACCAACGTGACCTACATACCATTGCGAGTTATCGTCTACATAGGTCAAGTGGCATCTAATCCTCGGTCGTGCTAGTATGAGACTATTTCCTCTAAGAACGAAGTAGAGAAGTTATTATTTAAGTCGACGCTTGTCGCTGACGGGTTTGGTGTTGGCGCGAGTTGATAGCGGGCAGCGTTTTTGTGGCTGTTAATCTATACTAATATGATAAAGCTGAAGAGTTTGTTTGTTTGATTGTTTGTTAGAACGCGCTAATCCCAGGAACTACTAGTTTGAATTGAAAAATTATTTTTGCGTTGAATAGACTATTTATCGAGGAAGGCTTTAGGCTATATAACATCACGCTGCAACTGTAAGGAGCAAAGAAATAATTGAAAATGTGTAAAAAAAAAACGGAGAAAATTATTCATCCTTGAGGGTGGAATGATGCCTTAAATAACAATTCCACTCGGACGAAGTCGCGGGCACAGCTAGTCTGACGATATTTTTAGTCGACTTTAAGAAGCTGTGTTCGTAGTTTGAGAAGGGCGACGCCATTTTTATCTCGCGAAAAACTGTCCCATATCACATCATAATGAAAAGTTCTTTAGTTTCTTTCTTTAGCTTTTTAGTATATTCCACTAGGAATGATATGAATACAGGGTTAACTTGATTGAAAATTTTGACGGAGTATGTATGTAGCAGATATTCTTGTGCAATTATGATGAAACATGTTGTGGTGAACTTCTTATGTTCTATTATTAATTGCTAGAGGCCACCCGCAACTTCGTCCGCTTGGAAACCCTATCAATCCCGCGGGAAGTCCGGGATAAAAAGTAGCCTATATGTTATTCTGGGTGTTCAGTTACCTACATACCAAATTTCATTATAATCGGTTCAGTACTTTTTGCGTGAAAGAGTAACAAACATCCATACTGACATACTCACAAACTTTCACATTTATAATATTAGTAGGACTGACCAAACGTATTGCCGATAATTTTTGATTCAGTTGAGTTTTGGATGAAACATGTTGCTGAAGCACAGCTGCTTTTTAATACTAAGTATGTTAATAAAATAAAGTTTATTCTCCTCACGTGTGTTTGTATGATTTCTTTATTAACAGCTGGAGAGCCCAACATATGAGGATATTGCACAGTCTCCTTCAAGACGACGTCTGTGCTATCCAATTCCGTACCTTTGGAACTGAAATCAATTGCGTCCTTATTTGTTGTTCAGAAATTGCATGCAGGTTAATATGGTTCTCATCGTGTACGAGTATAGTCTAAAAGAAATGTCTTAGAATATTACCTGAGTTCCGCCCAAATAAATATGTTAAAAAAAATGTATACCAATGCTACACTTGAGTATATACTTGCTTTTTGAATAATTAATAATCTTTTACATCTTGCTAATAATTGAAAAATCTTTTCCTTAAAATATGGATACTCAATACGACCATTAGGTACTCATATTTATGAGAAATGTATGTTGAATTAATCGCTTATTTGCATTCACTTAGACCACAAGTTTAAATAACCACGACAAATATATTCAAAAGACTTACATCGTGATAAAATGTAGACACCTATTTTGCTGAAACAATTCAAGGGAGTACAATTTTATTGGTTTTTCTAGTTAAATATTTATTTAAAGATTCTTTTTCCCTAATTGGGCAGATAGAATTATTAGTCACAGAAAGACTCGATGGCTGAATGATGGAATTTTGATTCACAAAGTGAGAATTTGTTAAAATATTGTCGGAAATAATCTCAAATTTAGAAAACCTTTGTTTTGATTGACTTTTACAAAAGGAGCTGGTTCAATACTTTTTTACGCTACCATATCTAAAATAACATTGCAGCTTGCACATAATGAATGTGCTTTTTCTCTTAGCCGACTTTTACGACGTCCGTGTAAAAGAGATGAGTCCTACTCTAAATTACTGGGAAGTATTCACGAAGATGAAACTGTGAAGAAGGAGTAAACATTTTATGTAAACATGTTTGTATACCAAAACTATATTTTATAAAATGGAAAAGAAAAAGAAACGATAGCATCAGAATAAAAATTACAGCGTAATATATTTTCCCCTCTTACAATTTGCATTTTAAAACTGTAATGCACAGTGAACAGAGACGTTTTTCACATTTAAATATCATGTACACATTAAGTATACTTAATGCGTGAAACGGAGCACAATATAACACCTTACCTATTTTTGTTTCGAATAAATTTGAGGTATAAGATTGACCACATCTAATTAGGTACTAGCTTCCATCCGCAGCACCGCCCGCGTGAATAGTAGTCCACGTCTATATTAATGGAAAATTTCATGCAAATCGGTTTAGTGGTTTCCCTGGGAAGAGTAAACCAACAAATAAATAATTGACTCTCGCATTTATAATATTAGTTTAGCTACGGATAGCGCATATTGCTCTGTAATTAAAAAATGAATGTTTTTTTTTCTGTTTCTAAGATATTATGTATTATCACGAAATATTTTATTGAGATTAATAATTATATTTGTCATTTATCACGTTCAAGTATTTTATGTAAATTCATCAAGAGCTATAAATTATATATATATACATGGGAAAAATTATACAGATTTAGTTAGCCTCGATCTAAGTTCTAAACATTCAAGGCCAATTGAAAAATATCATCCATGGTATAATCTATTTTCAAACTTCCTTATGTAGCATAAAAGCCTTTGACTTATATAGAAATCTACAATCTAACAAAACAAAATATACTAGATTAAAAATACTACGTTGCATCAAATAAACATGAGTTTCGCATTAACGTCATGTGATATGAAACAATTCTTTTTTAGTCTAAGCAGAATTAACTACAAATAATACACAAATTAATAATACATATTATCATGTCTTTATCCCTTATGGGGTCGACAGAGCCTTGGAAAGACTGTAAGGTCGCGTTCAGCTTGACATTCAAAAAGTGACAGGTCGCTATCCCATCACCTAAAAGATAACACAAAATCATCGATGTTATAAAAATAAACGGAGTTGTAGGCAGAGACTACATGAGACCAGGATGCTGATACAAAATATAAGTATCACGTTCCGTCTTACGAAAATGCACACAAAAAAAAAATTCAATACAAAAACGTATACGAAAAGGAAATTCAGAATTTCTATTAAAACAGGAATAGGCGGCGCGCCCCCAAGGAGCTTTTTTCTACTTCGCTTTCACAAATACTTTTGTGATATAAATATCTGTTGTATAAAAGTACAAAGGACAAAAAACTGTATCAAAACAGTAAGCTTCCTTAGAGATAAAGCCGTCGAAATCTTTTGAATATAAACAAAATAATGTGAGATAAGGTAAATATCCGAAATAAATGTTTGGTGATACAATTCCTAAACTTCTGATTAGCTGATCTTATGACCTGATTTTGGGAATTCGAATTAACGTGAATGCGTAGTTGAGTATCGATGTATGGTTTTTTATGAAAATTTCATTGTTATTATATTTACTCCTTTATTTTGGTTGACATTGTTTGGTAAGCTTGACCCTGACGTCAGCCCATTTGTCGTCCTTCCTTCTACCTACCCGGGCAGATCAGCGTTAACTGTGTAGCTTATTGTTTACAGCCAGCATTATGCTGAGGGGGTATCCTTTCAGGAGCACCATACTTTATGTCTATTTTTGTACATAATCTAATCATAAATTGTTTGGTTTGTGTTATTTTGTTATGGTTTTTTACGAATAAATTCTTTTTACTTTATTTTATTTTATTTTAGGTGGGACTTGAATCAACTCCCACCTGACTAACAATAATTAAATAATCCTCTTTGATTATATATTTTCCTTTATATTTTGCTTGACTGAAAGAAATCCCGATTGAGATAAGTCCGCCATTGTACATGTTCTTCTAAATCCAATGACTGATTTGTAATTTTGTTACATTTCTTTTTATGTGTAATAAAGAGTTTACAAACAAACAAACTAACTAAACTACGATGCCCGAGAACCTTGTGCGCCTTGGATCGTGATAAATGAGCCATTTGGAGCCTGAATATGGAGGTTTCCTGAGAATTCGGTGCCGCAACGGTAGTGCGCTTTTATGTAAAACTGAGATCCTGGGTTCGAATCCCGGCCCACATGATACGAAACTTTTTCTAATTGAGTTGGGTTTTGGATGTTTATCTATTTAGTATTATTATAAAATACATTGAGTTATTTTGTTACACAAGTTTCGAACTCACTTCGAGGCAAACTCATTCTATGTACCTAATTCGTATTTAAGTATTAATTTATCGAAAGAACATAAATTAGCATTAAAACTAATGTCCGTTACTTTTTGAAGAGTTATTGGAACTAAGAACAAGGTGGCTCTATTAACTATGCGCAATTTTTTTTTAGTAGGATATACTCGGTAATGAATTCCACACCTCACAATCCTTTCAAAAGATTCCCTGCACAAAAACAGTAATTTGCAAAGCAAAACTGCACGTAACTAAAACTCACCTTTCAACAGTCAATGGAGTTTAAAAAGTAAATACAACTAGGGCGCACTGAATACATTGCAAACGAATGTAGCTAGTCAGCAAAACGAATACTCACGGAAACGTGTATTTAGTTCAGTAAAGTGAATATTGAGGTCATTGTTTTAGTACGTCACTCTTTATAAACATAGTCACGTCTATATCCCTTGCGGTGAAGACAGAACCAACAGTCTTGAGAAGACTGAAAGGCCACGATCAAGATTTAAATAGTGACAGATTCCTAGCCCATCGGCATTAAGAAGAATCCCAAGTTTATTAGCATTTCCCTTATCCGCCTTTAACGACATCCATGGGAAAGATATGGAGTGGTCCTATTTTAAAGTGCCGCAAAACCACGTGGCAATTATACAAAAAATGTGTTAAGATAATTGTTATCTGTGGTTAATAGGTTCAGGGCCGGAGGTCACACGGGAGCCTGTCTACCCCGCAGTGGATATAGAGGTGACGTATGTACCTATGTAATTTTTTTTAATTTGTCATAAGCGAAACTTGGCGACAAACTACAATTATACCAAAAACATTAACAAAGGTCACATTATTTTATGAAAATTCATACCAAAGGCAACCCTTAGTCATAAATAACCTTTTAACGACGGACAAGCATATTTCTCGGCCATTCCTGTTCAGAGGTTCCTCAGGGAAAAAGCCCGTAGTTCGACCCTTGTAGCGGGAGCAATGATTCGGCTCGACCGCCACCAAAGGGAAGATCTTCCGCCAGGCTAGGTGTTATATGCCTGGGGAACCGCGGCTCCGACGATGTTGTGTCGGAGGTTGTATATATAGCTCCAATCCGTGAAATCTTTGAAATCGCGATTTAGTTTCTTCGCTGCTATTGGTTGAGCGCGTCGATTTCTTCGAGATGATTGACAGTTGTTGTGTGATTTGATGTTGTTGACGAGTGGCGTAGAGATGTCGCCACAGTACTCCCCCCCAAGACCGGAGGTCTGAAGTCTTGATCTTGCTGTGCAATCTGTGCTTCAGTAGCTTGCAAGTGCCAGTTGTCTTCCAGTGAGTCGGAAGTTGCTTGAAGTCCTAGTGAGTCAGGAGTGAGCTGTTGCGTTGCTCGTAGTCTGCGGTGAGTCGAGACAGTGGAGAGCGAAGTCGACTTGTTGGCGCCGGTAGGAGTCGTGCAGCGCTGCCACGCTGGAGAGAAGAGCGGCCGTCGAAGAGATCCAGGCGTGGGCTGCGGTAGATGCGTCGATCGCTGAAGTCGATGAGAGTGAGTGTGGATGGAGTCAGGACCAGGAAGCTCGTTGAATTGGCTGCGATGGACCTGCTGCGATACCCAGTTGCTGGCTTGCTGTGAGACTGCTTGCAGAGTGAGGAGTGATACTGAGGATTGGAGAGTTGATGATGATGGACAAGGTTGCTTCCAATCACGTCGGGGTCACCAATGTAGCGGGAGCGATGATTCGGCTCGACCGCCACCAAAGGGAAGATCTTCCGCCAGGCTAGGTGTTATGCCTGGGGAACCGCGGCTCCAACGATGTTGTGTCGGAGGTTGTATATATAGCTCCAATCCGTGAAATCTTTGAAATCGCGATTTAGTTTCTTCGCTGCTATTGGTTGAGCGCGTCGATTTCTTCGAGATGATTGACAGTTGTTGTGTGATTTGATGTTGTTGACGAGTGGCGTAGAGATGTCGCCACACCCTTATCTCACCTTTGACCTCGACTCATCTGTCTATCCCTGAAAATTGTAAAAGGATTCATAGATATTGTCAGCAGTAGTTTCCACACTATTTCCAGCTACGTTATTTGAATTTTGTATCAAGGAATACATTTTGACAATATTTAAGTCACAGTTGAGATGGAACGTAAATTTAATTTAATTTTTGTACCAGAGTACACCCATGGCCCTAGTCTAGATGTGTGCTAAGAAAGGATTATCCAAAATTCCCGCGGGAATTTAAAAAAATCCTTGCTTGCTGCATTAAAAGAATAATACATACATATGGTCACGTCTATATCCCTTGCGGGGTAGACAGAGCCATAATATTTCAGTGAAATCAAATATATCCGACCATATGGCGGGCTGATATATCCGCGGGAATTAAAAAATATCCTTAATCCTTGGTGCATTAAAAAAATTAAGGCCATGCGTTGATGTGCCAGTCAGTCAATCAGTTTCCAAAACGACGTTGGAAGTTTTTTCACTGCTTTAGAAAACGTCATGTATATACCTACATATATTATAAACACACTATGTCTTCTTTTGCTATAATAGAATACGTTATTCATTGAAACTCTAATATTAAAAAAAATACGCAAACAAAAAAAATTTTTGTTATCAAATTAAGTACATACATACATATAATCACGTCTATATCCCTTGCGGGGTAGACAGAGCCAACAGTCTTACTAATAGGCCACGTTCAGCTGTTTAGCTTTAAGATAGAATTGAGATTCAAATAGTGACAGGTTGCTAGCCCATCGCCTAAAAGAAGAATCCCAAGTTTATAAATCTACCCCTTAGTCGCATTTTACGACATCCATGAGAAAGAGATGGAGTGGTCCTATTATTTTTTCTATTGGTGCCGGGAACCACACGGCACACAATTAAGTACATAGCTACATTTAATTCTTATGGAGATAGTTCTCAAGCGTCGCCAGGCGGTTTAATATCCGCTGTAGCGGGAAAGCTCCTTGATATGTGGAACTTTGCTGTGTAAATACGCATTTATGATAGTAATGTCGGCCGTGTGGCGTAGTGATAGCGTGTCTTTGGTGCAAGATTCATTCCCTGGCAAGGTTATATCAGAAAAACAAGCAAAAACATTTTAAGCTATTCAGTACCATGTCTTTCTTTATGACTTTATTCCTTGCGAGGAAGACAGAGCCTAATAGTTACAAGACTTTACTAGGCGTACCTGCTAAACTCGTGATAAAGTTTAGAGGATCTGCCTACCTTTAATGACGTATATGTATGGGTAAAAAACACGGTGCCGTATGAATCCCGGCACCAATACAAAAAAGAATAGGACCACTCCATCTCTTTTCCATGGATGTGTAAAAGGTGACTAAGGGATAGGCTTACAAACTTGGGATTCTTTTTTTAGGCGATGGGCTAGCAACCTGTCACAATTTGGATCTCAATTCTATCATTAAGCCAAATAGCTGAACATGGCCTATCAGTCTTTTCAAGACTGTTGGCTCTGTCTACCCCACAAGGGATATAGACGTGACCATATGTATGCATGTATGTAAAAAACACGAAATGTCTATCATTTTCCGTTTTGATGGAGATACCAAAACGACAATATTATATCTCATTTCGATTATAAGTATCCATCGTGTCCAATGACGTCAAATGGCGTCTATTAAGGAGTGTGGGGTCACGTGACGTATGACATCATATCTCCAGTACTTACGTGTAGGATTAAGCGAGGCTCCACTGGATATATGAAGTATCCCGGTTGATTCATGCCGGCACGTTTGCGCTGTGCCGTACTATCGGTTCACGATTTAAGTTAAAAAACTAAGTTTGATTAGACCGTGATAATAGACGTGTTGACTGATTTTTGTTTTAGTGTTTGTATTATATTTAGTTTCACAAAATATGGATTGGTTCTTTTCTAAAGTGGCGGGAACCACAGGGAACCAACACAAAACTTAACTAATATTATAAAGCTGAAGAGTTTGTTTGTTTGTTTGAACGCGCTAATCTCAGGAACTTCTGGTTCGAATTGAAAAATTCTTTTTGCGTTGAATAGATCATTTATCAAGGAAGGCTTTAGGCTAACATCGCTACATCTATAAGGAGCCAAGAAATAATGGAAATTGTGAAATAAAAAAAAAACGGGCAGAATTATTCATCCTTGAGCTTGGCTTCAATGATGCCTAAAATAACTATTCCACGCGGACGAAGTCACGGGCACAGCTAGTTTCCAATAAAAGCATCAAGATATGGAATAGCTCCAGATAATTCAATCGGAAATTCGCCTAGTTAGGTAAAAGAAATAAAATATATAAACCAAGGTCTAGTCACCAGGCAATCAGAAAAAAGATGTCTGGACATTAGAAAAATAAATGTCTTAATACATTAGGCTACATGTCATTACTCGCTGCTTCGCCGGCGCGGTTTTAGCGCCACCTACAAAAGAATACAGGTTTTTCTCAAATTCCACTTGAACTATACTTTTTACCAGGATGACAAGTAGGTACCTTATGTCCTTCCCCGGACTCTTAGATTATACATACGCAAAATTTCAAAAAGATAGCTTCAGTAGATAACGCGTGATGAGATAACAAACAAACATTCTTACGCATGTGGATGAATCGAATAAAGTATGCAGAGATCGTGGCAAGTGGAAAGAGGTAGTCTCTGCCTACCCTTCCGGGAACGAGGCGTGATTTTATGTATGTATATAATATGTATTCTTACGCATTTATAACATTAGTTGGAATAATTGTCAACGTAATATCTAAATCAGATTCTACATTCAATAGAGAATGTAGGAACTGTAACATCGTAGTATCACGAATAGCAATTTCACGAGACAACTTATCATCTTCAGTAAAGCTATTTTTCGAATGTTTCACCTCGTTTAGCCGATGTTTGGATTCTCCTGATCGTTATCTTCCTATGTCTATGAAAATTTCTTGCTCTCATATTTCAAGCATTTTATGTCAGAGAGATATTATAGATAGGATCAGGAATTGGCTACTTTATCTTAGTAACTTTGTCCATTTGTGTCTACTAAAGTTGCGTACCAATTTGGAATACTAGCCGTATTTGGATCCAATAGATATTTATAAGATGTCATTGTCAGTTACTAAAAATGGAGTCGGACGGAGTCGCGGGCGGAAGCTAGTTTGGAATATTAGGTTTAATAAAAATAAAAGTTAGATGTTATATTGTATTTCTATAAGTACTTGCTCGATTCTAATGGATAATTATTAATCAATTAGTACTATCACACAACACACACACTACACATCTGATTATTGTAGGTCTAGTGGTATCATAAAGGTAAGTATAGACAGTTTTTCTATCTTAGACACTCTTATACAGTCCGTCCCGAAGTGTCTGACACCAGACTAGAGTCTAGTCTGGGTTAATTGTTTGTTTGTTAGTCTGATTTTGTGCGTAAATACAAAATCATGTTAAAAAGCCATCAATATTGAACTTATTTTTGGTTTGATATATGTATAATCACCATGAATAATTTGTGTACCAACTAAGGGGCATTACACACGGCAAATTTTTAAATTCTTATAAAGCATTTTCCTTCTGCATCTCTTGTTTTTATATAAGTAATTTTAAAGACCGTCTGATAACTGTCTGAAACGAAATTTGTTAGTATATTTGCGGCTTTTTATTTTAATCGTATTATTAAGAATGTTCGAACGATTTATGCATAAGTACGAAAATATCCTTTAAAAAAAATCTACATCTTATACTACTCTGTCAAGAAAGTAGCGGGAAAAGATCAATAATACACAAACTGTTTGTTATTCATCCAAATTTATTTTATCACCTTCAAAATATGCTCCTTTAGAAACGATACACTTACGCCAACGAATAATCCAATCATCAAAACATTTTTTAAACGCTGTTTCCGGAATTGAGGTCAGTTCTCGCCGCGAATTCTCTTTTATGTCTTCTACCGATTGAAAACGGGTGCCACGAAGTGGTAATTTGAGTTTAGGAAAAAGAAAAAAGTCGGCTGGAGCCATATCTGGTGAATATGGTGGTTGCTCGATGGTATTTGTTGAGTGTTTGGTTAAAAATTCGTTCACAATGATGGCCTTGTGCGAAGGTGCATTATCATGGTGCAAAATCCAAGAATTTTCTTTCCACAAATCTGGCCTTTTTCGTCGGATTTGCTCTCTTAAACGCCGCATAACACTCAAATAATATTCCTTATTTACCGTTTGACCTTCCGGCAAGAATTCCGAGTGCACAACACCGCGATAGTCAAAGAAAACAGTCAACATGACTTTGACTTTTGAACGACTTTGGCGTGGTTTTTTCGGTTTCGGTTCAATTGGAAGGCGCCACTCCGAAGCTTGTTGACTAGTTTGCATGTCAAACTCGTAAACCCACGTCTCGTCACCAGTAACAATGCGTTTCATGAATGTTGGGTCGGAATTGACTCGTTCTAGCATGTCCTCAGCGACTCTCATGCGATTGAGTTTTTGAAAAAAATTCAGGTCTTTTGGGACTAGCCGAGCGGCAACATGTTACATACCCAAATTATTAGTTAAAATGGTACGGATCGACTCGTGAGATACAGAAAGTTCGGTGGCTATCTCTCTCAAAGTTGAATGAGGATTTTCAGTCACTATTTTCTTCACTTTTGCGATGTTAACTTCAGTTGCAGACGTTGATGGCCTACCAGAGCGAGGCAAATCTTCCATCACATCTCGACCGCTTTTGAACGCTTTGTACCACTCATAAGCACGAGTTTTTGATAAAGTCGATTCACCGTAAGCCTTTGTAACATTTTCAGTGACTCCGAACACGATATTCCATTGGCAATGCAAAATTTAAGACAAACTCTTTGTTCGATGTTTTTATCCATTATGAAATTAGCAATACACACTAGATATGATATAACTAAAAATAGCACTGTATTTAATGTAAACAACAGATGCAACTCAAACTCCGCGCCAAAATGGAAAACAGTTGTGCCAATCTAACAACAACAAAAAAAACAAAAATTTGAATTTGGAACCATAAATAAATAATCCATTCCCGATACTTTTCTGACTGAATGTATAATAACTATCTATAAGTATTTTTATCAAATCATACCTACTTAAAAAACGTTTCTTTGTTCTCGTCGTAAAAAAATGCAACTTGAAAATCAAGAATGGTCGAACTATATTATAGATCGATTATACATTAATATCCCTTAGGGGTAGACAGAGGTAACAGTTTCGAAAAGACAAATGGATATTACCTACATGAATGTATTAAAAATATATATAAATTGTAAGAATATGCAGTCTCTTGGCACATAATTGCATCATATCGCAAGTGTGTTCACAGGCTTATTCGCAAATAGCGTCCATTACGTCAGCATTAAAATGCAAATATATTCAAATATAAATCACAAAATCCGATACATTATACTGAAATTTGTTCATTTAATCGGAAGATAATCGTGATTTGTAATGACCGTTTTGTAATTTTAACACAAATAGATAATTGTGAACCTATTAGCTTTCTATAATAACTATATGTTTAATGCCGTGTGGTACTTGGCATTTTATTGTTAGACCACTCCGTCTCTTTCCCATGCATAGGCAGATAGATACAATCTTTATAGCACTAACAAAAAGAAACCAAAACATCAAAAAGGCTGTTAGATTCAAAGGCGGATCAGCTTTGATGATGATGATCTATATTAATATTATAAAGCTGAACAGTTTATTTGTTTGTTTGAACGCGCTAATCTCAGGAACTACTAGTTTGAATTGAAAAATTCTTTTTGTCTTGAATAGACCATTTATTAAAGAAGGCTTTAGGCTATATTACATTACGCTGCAACTATTAGGAGCGAAGTAATAATGGAAAATGTGAAAAAAAAAAACGTGGGAAAATTATTTATCCTTGAGGGCTTCAACGATGCCCAAAATAACTATTCCACGCGGACGGAGTCGCGGGTACAGCTAGTGAAGCATAAATACCTGATTATTAGTATGTGAGTCATAGTTTCTTATCTTGAAGCCATATCAGAACTGTTAATCTGTTCCTATCTGAGGCAATACATTACACCATAAACATTAAATCGTGGGAACATTGATCATTGACAAACACACGAATCCAACATTATCAAAGTTTATTAGCTATACGTGATATCTGAGACTAGAACTAATGGGGCGTGATAAATGGTTTTGATTACAACTAACATTAATTATTTAGTATTAATGTTATTATTAATGAAGATATTGTTAAGGCTTACATACTCTTATGAAGTGGGAAGAAAGAAAATATTATTAAAAGTATATATATTAAAAAACATAAATTCATAATAACTACGTCTTTTTTCCAGAAGGGTAGGCAGATACTACATCTTTTCATCATCCACGATCCCTGCATACTTATTTCGCTTTGTCTACCTTCATAACTCTTATCATGCAATCTCGAGTAATCTTGAACTTTCCCAGTGCCAGGTCGTCTCTGACTTTATCAAGGTACGTTCGTCTTGGCCTTTCAACTCCAACAGTCCCATTCACACTCTCCTTGTATATTTGCTTAGTCAACCAGCTGTCATTCATCCTCTCTACATGACCAAACCATCTAAGCATACCCTTTTCAATCTTGTCACTTATTCTTTTATATAACAGTATTCCTTATTATTTAAAACTAGCGACCCACCCCGGCTTCGCACGGGTGCAAAATTATAAATGTTATTATACATAAAAACCTTCTTCTTGAATCACTCTAGCTGTTACAAAAAACCGCATCAAAATCCGTTGACTAATTTTAAAGATTTAAGCATACAGACAAACAGACTAAAATAGCGACTTTGTTTTATACTATGTAGTGAAGAGCATTATCTACTCTGCTCGACCCAATGTTAAAGACCATTGGGTTGAGCAGAGATCGGTTTATATCTTTGAGGTGTAACCCATATAGGTATTGTAAGATTATATTTGCTGAAATTTCCCTATGAATATTGTAGCAGGAGCGATGATTCGGCTTGACCGCAAAGGAAAAATTTTCCGCCAGGCTAGAGGGAATCGTAGCTCCGAAGATGTTGTATCGGAGGAGGTATATATGCTCCAATCCATGAAATCTTTGCTTGCGCGATTTAGACTTTTCGTTGTTTTTGACTTAAAGGGTTGCGTGATGACTTGTAGCGTAAAGATGTCGCCAAATATATCATAAAAGGGGGATAACAGATAATTTAGAATAAATATTACGTAGCAAGGCATTATTAATGATATGATAGGTGATATAAACTGTGCCATAAACTTTGGCAGCATGTATAATATAATGTACCTATCTATTCTGTTTCTATACGTATTTGAAAACAATAATACATTAATAAAGTTATATTTACATAATGTACTAAGTATAGGTGTAATTTAGTAGTGTGTAGTGTAGTGTAATTTGTTCCATATATATTTATAAAAAGTCTAACTTTATAATGTTTGCAATATCTGAAAAGGTTACTATGAAGATTCCTTATTCTCAAAATTATGATTTGACGATGAATAAAATTACGGAAAAAACTAATAATGCAACGCATAATCTAGTTAAAAAGAGAGATTAATACCGAACATATTATCCAGGTTAACAAACAGTAATTCTGTATGAGATTTCGAACTAATGTCAAATGATAAATGATTTCCGAGATATGCCGTAACGTACATTAATTATTTCCGTATAAGTGGAAATGTAATATTCGTATGATAGATAATGAGAGAAACTGATATTAGAACTGTTATTTTGTTGAAACCTATAAGACTAGCAAATTCGACGTCAAGAAGTGAAACCTTCTATCCAATTTTGAAAATAAATCTATTCTATTCTAATAATTACTAGCTTTTTACACGTTGAATAAAAAAATTATTTACCATTAAATTTTTAAATGAAAGTGAGTGTAACTCAGATAACTATTTACTAATATATCATTAATTTCATAGAAATCGGTCCAACGGTTTAGGTCACACAAACAGATTTTGCAACAAAATAATATTAATTACAAACCTTACAAAAAAAACTGAAGACCCGTAAAATTGGAACTATACGGAACACTATTTAAGTCCCAATTCCATCTTTAGGCTATACAACTATACGTGGCTGTTTCTTACCCGCAAGGTATATAGCCGTGATTATAATACCACGCGGTCAAAACTCACACTTGACCGTTAAAATCCCCAAGCGAGCCCAGTCCAAAAGCTAGTTTCAATATAAAAATTGCTTTTCAATTTCCAAAATGGCGTTACAAGTTTTATAGTGTACAGGTTGGTAGTATGCTGTCAAATAAACCCCAATGTTAGTGGCGCGATTCTCAAGAGAAATTTACACGAAATTTCGTTTGATTCGTGGTTCGTGGAAAGGATTCCAAACTTTTGTCAATATTATTTCCTTCTTTACTTGAGGTAGGTTTGATAATAATTGAAAGATTGTTTAGTAATTTGTTGCACAATAAAAGGCGGACTTAATGCCGTTTGACATTCTCTAGCAGTCTACCAAGTGAATAGGAAAACTTTAAGTGGGTGGTTTAAATATTCATTTACTTTAGCTTCTTTACATAAGATCAAGGTTTCAATTACCTAATACACCTATTTATCGGCCAATTAAAACTTGAAGAAAAATCATTTATAAGTTAACTTAATTATCATAACATTTAATATCAGCGATACTAAGTTTATGAGGAATTGCATAACTTATTTTTGGAACGACTTGTAACAAATCTTTTTAATAAAATTGGTACCTGAAACATTACATAAATATATCACGTCTCTCCCTTACGAGGAAGATAGAGCCAACATTTTCGAAAATACTTCACTTTTTGCTGAACAGCTTAATGATTTCATTCTGATAAATAATGACAGGTTACAGTGACAATCAATAAAAGTTTACCAAAGAATGAAATGAAATCAATAAAAGTATGATAATTAAAGGATTAGCCTGAAAAGCTCATTTGCATGTAAAAATAGTCCCATATATTTCCCTTTAAGCATTCGTTCCACAGCGCGACCATGGCTCGCAAGAGCAGGAAGTTTTCAGCGCCAAGCCATAAGTTAGTGGCGCCAACCGTGACCAACTTCAAAGACACGCCACTTGGCTCGCTAATTCATGGGTTTTAGAACTGGGATAAAGACTGTTTGCTTTAATAGCTATTACTGCTGTTTGGTTAAAAATGCAGATAGGAATAGATTCAAATGGCACTCGGCCATGTTATATTTTAAAAGTTATGTACATTAGTTTGAATACTAATCGATGTTTAAACGGTGAAGGAAAACATCGTGAGAAAACCTGCACATTCAGGCGACTGGATGTGTAACCATGGATCCAATACGGGTTAGGTTTACCTGCAAAGGTTGCGGAGGTCAGATGGGAGTCGCTTTGTGTAAAAACCTGACTCACTCAATCCACGATCCATGTTCAAAGTCATACCCCGGGCTCCTCTCCAGAGAGGTGAGGATGTTACCGGGACTTAAGCCTGGAGGAAGAAGGTTTACAGCCATTTATATACAAACTGTCTAATTGTGCGACCAAGCTGGTCTGATAGCAAAAAAAGTTCCTAGTTGTAACCAATTGTTTTTCTTCTGGTGCAGGTTGTGAAAGTCAATCAAGGGAGAGGCTTTTCTGGATCATTCTTTTCGACGATGGGTTAGCAACCTACCACTTATTTCAATTCCATCATTAAGCCATTCAGCTGAACACTTTTCAGTATATTCGAGACTGTCGGCTGTGTCTATCCTGTAAGGGATTTGTATGTAACACGCTTTTAACATACGTCTTGTTGGGAAGATACTCGTACGTGCAGACATTAAGAGGAGTTGGCTTGAGGCCATCTCTCGTGTAACCTCGCTTTATGATGCCGCTTAAATGTACTTCTCTCAGCCATATTTTCTAGGGAATTGTGCCTTAAATGTCTTACTTGACTTAATTGAATAGATTGCAAATCAATTGACTTGACTTGACTTGAAAACTGAAGCTGTGAAAATAGAACTAACACATTTTAGCTTAAGAATAGGATCATCGAATTCTTATTTCATCATTATTTAACATTTAAATGTTTACAAGATTTTACCTGCTTCGCCCACGCAAATTTAGTGCCATTTCCAAGCGGGAATACAGGTCTTTCGCAAATCCCACGGGAACTATATTTTTACCGGGATTAAAGGTATAGAATGACTATTTTCAAAGTTATGTATGTACATAAGTTGGAATACTAACCGAGGCTCTTGATCTGATGAGGGAAAAAAATCGTAAGGAAACCTGGACATTCAAGCAACTGGATGTGTAACCATGATGGATGAAATACAGGTTAGGTTGTTCTGCAAAGGTTGCGGAGGTCAGATGGGAGTCGCTTCGTGTAGAAACCTGACTCACTCCAAAATCCATGGTCACAGGAACACAGGGGGCCACATAGATAAGTATACCACCTTCACTTATACGTATGTGCCGTGTCGTTCCCGGCACCATTACAAAAAAGAATAGGACCACTCCATCTTTTTCCCACGGATGTCATAAAAGGCGACTAAGGGATAGGCTTATAAACTTGGGATTCCTCTTTTCGGCGATGGGCTAGCAACCTGTCACTATTTGAATCTCAATTCTATCACTAAGCCAAACAGTTGAGCGTGGCCTATCAGTCTTTTCAAGACTGGTGGCTCTGCCTACCAGGTTGGGGATATAGACGTGATCATGTGTATGTATGTATGTACTTATACTTATCGTATTTAGTATTCTGTACTTATTGGGCAACCATTGTACTTTACTGTTAAAACAAATATTTCTCTAAATTTACTGTATTCTCTTTCTAAATAATTAATAAAATATAGCCACACGAGCACCTGTATAAATTGAAACTAAACATCCTAAAATACAATTAGGTAGCTTCCAAATAAACATTTCCTACCAAGAAATGTTTGCCAAAACGAAATTTAATTAAATTACAAGAAATTCTACAAAGTTACCCTTTCGGCTAATTATAAGTAGATCAGCCTACATAACTGTGTTGTTTATAGGTATTTGATTTAAACTATCTATAATAAAACTAGAGGAAATAATCACGACATCTATGGACGTCCTGGTAAAGGGTCAGGTCAAAAGTACCCGAAACTGCCGGGCTTGCATGAAGAGAGTTATGAATGTGGATGAAGCGAAGGAAGTATGCAGAGATAGTGGCAAATGGAAAGAGGTAGTCTCTGCCTACCCCTCCGGGAAAGAGGCGTGATTTTATGTATGTATGTATGTATCCATTGACAAAGAGATGGAGTGGTCCTATTCTCAAATGCCGGGCACCACACGGTACTTCAACCACTTCATCCATCCACAAGACGTTTATAACCTGTTCAGTGACTTCTTAACCCCCTGCATCATGACACGCGTGACGCCATTTCGAGTCACGCGAGAAACTATCGCTGTCCCGTTTTACGTCATAATAACAAGCGAAACAGCGATAAATGATGCGATAAAAACGGCATCGCGCGTGCTTTGCTACTGGGGAAAGCAGTTTAACAAACCTAAAATCTAAGAAAATGATAAAAATAAACAGCCATTGTCTCGTCTCCCTCATTTCATTTTTCGTGTTCAGGTTATATCCTAAGCTGTATATTCTGGATTTTCCCATCGTCTTTATTAACGCCATTCATAACAATAACGCGAATAGATACGTAAAAATAAACAATAATAATAAATAATTTCCACATACGCACGTTTTTAAATCTATTCACGAGCAACGTTGCAATATTCTCGTAATATTTGTGATTCATGAACCATTATGGATTGGCCACTAAAACAGCGTAAAAACATCTAGCAGAGAGCATTATATTATTGTATTTTTCTTAAAAATAAATGTGTTTTAGCTGCATTTCTTACCAAGCAGATTGTGTGAATCAATTATGCGAAAAATTGCTTAAAATAACTTTAAAAAAAATACTACATTTCTATAATATAATAATTTTATAATTATAATTATTTAAAGTAAATACATCTTAAACCGAGAGAATAAGGATTTCCTGAGACATGTCACTTGCCTGAAGCTGTACAAAAAAATACAGAACCACGGCTGAATAAAGCCAAACAGTCTCAAATATATTTTGCATACTCTCTAATATATACTGCACTGTTGTTTGTTCCGCCGCTTCTTCTACACATGCGCTTTTGAAGCGGTAGTAGATATAATTATATAAAAGTGATGTGACGTCAATAAGTGATACCTAGTACCCAAACATACATACATACATAAAATCACGCCTCTTTCCCGGAGGGGTAGGCAAAGACTACCTCTTTCTAGTACCCAAATTTGAAAATAATTCTATTCTTTTCTATTCTATTCATAAAAATACTTGATTTAATGGCCCAACAACGACTCGAAGGTTATTGGGTAGGTGAGACCAAACGACAAAGATGTTAAACCCATCATATTTTCTGCGTATGCGGAACATATTTACGAAAAATATAAAAAGTGGATGTTTGTCTGAGTGAGATTAATGAATCTTGTTCCCTCTCTGTCTTCCTCCCTCTTCCCTCTCTTTCTCTCTTCTTCCCTCTCACACAAAATGTTCTCGTTATTGCCTTGGCCTAGTAGTGTATTCTAACATTTTTTTGTAGTAGAATCTAATTACGGAACACGCAAAAAAGCCTTTTGACTTTAAGATGTAAGTAATTGTACAAAATTTTATTTAAAAGGAAAAAAAATGTATTGCTAGCTATGTTAAAAAATAATGTCATTCAGAACACGATACAAATTAGGCTTTGGTTTATTTCGCCCTTTATTCAGAATAATAAAATAATTCACAGAGTGTGCAATGCAATTATGGCATTGAGCGTCTGAAGTGATTAATGTTACGTTATTTATATCAATTACAATACACAAATATGGTTACATATTTCTACATTACAACCTGTTTAGTTACAAAACTAATCAAGTTTTCATCCATATAATCACGTCTATATCCCTTACGGGGTAGACTAGCAGGTACAAAGCAAGCAGACTTGAAAGTCTAACATGCCACGTTCAGCTTAATGATAGAATTGACATTCAAATAGTGAAGGGTTACTAGTCTGTCGCCTATTAGAAGAATCCCAAGTTTATAAGCCTATCCCTTAGTCGCCATTTACGACATCAATGGGAAAGAGATGATGTGGTCCCATTCTTTTTTATATTTTTGCCAGGAACTAGATTATAATAGAGATTATGGTAAACGCTATTATCTGTTAAGCTTAAGCGAATTTCTGAACAATATTTATTGAAAAAGTTTTTTTTTACAACATTTAATTAATAAAATATCCCAACATATAATGAGATTCTTTTCACACAATCCACAAGAACAAGTTTATATTAAGTCAATTGCGCGCTCTATGTATGTCATCTGAAGCTATAGCTACCCAGTGGTCTTTTACCTCGGAAATAGGATGTCAAGGGGATCCACCATGATTGAAGATGTCCGTTTAAAGGGATTGACATCTGATTTGTAAGTTCCCCTAGTTTTGGTTGTCGTGGTCATTGTGACAGAATATTTTTGAAAGCAGGAAATTGAAAGAGATTTCAAATTTTGGAACACACTACAATAAGAACGTTTGTATGAAAAAGAATATCTTATTAATACCTACAGTAAGATTATTTATTTATTTTTATTATGAAATCGATTCTTAAGAATACGAATACTTCTATGAAAACAAAATTATATTTTTTATTCATTTATATCTAAGTAGAAAAAAAATGTAATAGTATATCTCTCTGTGCCGTGTGGTTCCCGGCACAAATAGAAAAAAGAATAGGACCACTCCATCTCGTTCCCATTAATGTCATAAAAAGCGATTAAGGGATAGGCTTATGAATTTGAGATTCTTCTTTTAGGCGTTGGACTAGCCACTGTCACTATTCGGATCTGAACTCAATCGTTAAGACTTTTCACGACTCTGTCTACCTCGCAAGGGATATAGACGTGATTATATGTATGTAGTAGGTCTCTGTCATTTTTTCGAAAATTATTTATAATACAAGGTTGAAATTTCCGTTTTTGACATTTGATTATGGAACCCTAAAAGTAAAACTTTGTTTCAAGTGAAATCTTTCTTTTAAAGCCGTTACGTACACTCGGTTGAGTTGATAATTTTTGTTTTACAGCAGGCAAATGAAGTGAATAATGTTTAATGAAGGGAGAAAGAAAATTCTCTTTTTAATTTTTGCAAGTTTAACTTTTTCTTTAAATTAAAATTTTCAATAAAATTTTTTGTCATGAAACCATTAATGATGATAAAGAATTACTTAAAGATATTGTACCAAGTTTAAGATTGAATAAAACTATCTATTTTGTTTGTCGTAGTAGGTAACTAAAGGATAATAAAGAAAAGATATGACAATTTAAATTCGATAACCCAGTTACAATATTTACTTTCAGGTCATGATTTTAAAACATCATGGACGTTTGATTTAAAATACTGATTATGATGATGATGGTACCGTGTGGTTCCCGGCACCAATAGAAAAATAATAGGACCATTCCGTTTCTTATCCATGGATGTCGTAAGAGGCGACTAAGGCAACCTGTCACTCTTTGAATCTTAATTCTGTCCAAACTGCAGAACGTGGCCTATTGGTCTTTTCGAGACGGTTGGCTCTGTCTACCCCGCAAAAAATATAGACGTGATTATATGTATGTATGTAATACTGTTTAAAGTCTTATCGATTTGTATTAAAAAAAAATGTCTATGGAATTCCGACGAAATATCGTAAAGGTTTATTAAAAGTAGAACCTATAATAAGGAGATAATTTTTTAACCAGTTTGAAGGCCGGTCTATTTTTTGATACAGAATTGATTTTTAACTTAATGTTGTCGAGGCACGGCTAACTTACATATGTATATACACGACTGTTACTTACATAGTGAAATCATATTATAATCTCAAGTAAATAACAATGAAGATTCTATCCCTTAGGGGGTAGACAGAGCTGATAATATGAATGATAAATTAAAAAATGATTTAATAGCGAACGATATTGATAGGTTGGTAAATCGTAATTTTCACTCGATTTAATTTTATAAAGTCATTGTCTTGAAGTGTCGCTTATTATTTTTGGGATTTTTAAAATGAAAATACGGAGCTGTTTTTGAATAAAATTTGACTTTAATTCGAAAACAAAAAAAAAAAAGAATAATGTCTTGAAGTGTCGCTTATAATTTTTGGGATTTTTAAAATGAACATACTACGGAGCTGTTTTTGAATAAAATTTGACTTTAATTCGAAAACAAAAAAAAAAGAAAAATGTCTGAAGTGTCGCTTATTATTTTTGGGATTTTTTAAAATAAAAATACGGAGCTGTTTTTGAATAAAATTTGACTATAATTCGAAAATCGAAAAAAAAGAAAAATAAAATCGGACGCGTGAATTGCGTCAATGCGGCTCAAATGATGAATAGGAGCTTCAACAGTCATAACCATTTATTTGTTGTACTACTAACTGAAAAGGCTTTTTCATTAAAGAAATATATATCCGGTTACCAATCAGAGGCTTATTAATTAGCCTTAAAGATATCGCTGTGAGTTTATGTCGAACATACATAAAATCACGCCTTTTTTTGTGCAATTTAGAGTTTACAAACAAACAAATATCTCGCTCATAATGATTCAGTGTGTCGGTGACCATGGATCATTGTAACATACTCATCTCGGTTCCAAACATCCGAGATAAAATAAAGGTACGTTGCGTGCGCGTTTAATAACTATATTATTTATAATACATAATTTCATAGTCTCTGCCTACCCCTCCGGGAAAGAGGCGTGATTTTATGTATGTATGTATTATTTATAAATAGTACTCGTATATGAAATTTGTCAAGGTTCATTCATTCATTCATATAATCACGTCTATATCCCTTGCGGGGTAGCCAAGCAGCAGTCTTAAAAGACTGACAGGTCACGTTCAGCTGTCAGGCTTAATTATAGAATTGAGATTCAAATAGTGACAGGTTACTTGAACCAAGCCAAGGAGAATCCCAAGTTTATAAGCTTCAGAAATAGTCGCCTTTAATGACATCCATAGGAAAGAGATGGAGTAGTCCCATTCTTTTTAATGTTGGTACCAGGTTCATAATCATATAATTTATTATAGTCATTATTTTCCTAATATCTCCTATCTTGATGTACAATTTTTTTATCCCTCTAGTTTTAAAATCGATTCCACTGAGTGCGTTGGCTGCCTTAGTTCTTAACTCGGATAAAACTGAGCTTGTTTGACGTTGTGGCAATATAAAGTTGATGGGAGTTTCATAAAATACTTTTATAATACCTTAGCAAAGTAACGTAGAACAGATTGTTAAAAGTTGACCGCGGATTACTTTATTATAATAGGAGTTAAACGTGTGGTTTGCACTTAAGAACTGGACCAATCTTTCTCGCAGACGTTGTAAAAGGTAACTAAGTAAAAGGAATGATACTTGTAATATTAAAACCCCAAAGTAAGTTTATATGTTTGTTGTCTCTTAACGCGTTATCTTCAGAACCAATCTTCTTAAAATTTTCCGTATATATAATTAAGAGCCTGGAGTAGGAAAAAGGGAAAAAGTCCCCTATTCCGGTAAAAACTATGTTTAACGTGGGATTTGCGAAAAACCTGTTTTTTTTCTGTTGGTGGCGTTAAATTCGGGAGATCACGATTTCGGTGAAGCTTTTCTGATTTAGGGCAAAAAGGCCTTCTTCAATATTAGCCATAATAAGAGCCAAATTATCAAAATTCAGATTTCAAAACCAAAAAAAAAATCACGGAAGTAGTCATAATCTTTTATACTACAATCCAATTTGAATAATCAATTTTATTCCTACTAAATCATATTTTCTCTCTCATTATAGGCTTGGAAAATATGTTTCAGAGGGTAGGATTTACATATTCCTGGTTAATTTTTCCCTTGCTTTATAGTTATTTTACGGGTAGACCCGACTTTTTATGTCCTATAAAGTATAAGGGACAGGCGATTCTACGTTTTGGTAGTGTTAGCACATAATCCACTTGAGTAAATTTAAATATTCTGTAAGTAACTGAGATAAGTAAAATAGGCAACTTTTAGTATTTTCGAAACTGTCGGTTCTGTCTATCCCGTAAGGCATACTACGTGATTATAATGTGTGTATGAGATACGTTATATTCCTGTACATTATCTTCCCCAATTTCAAAATTTCACTTTTTTTTGTTAATTTGCTTAGTCACACCGTGACGAAACCTAACGAAACATTTTTATTCAATTTAACATATTTACACACGTCTTTATCCCTTGTGGGGTTGACAGAGCCGACAGTTTTGAAAACACTGAAAGCTACGTTTATCTGTATGTTTTAACGATGGAATTGAGATTCAAATAGTGACAGGTTACATGAACAATCCCAAGTTTATTAGTCTTTCTCTCATCCGCTTTTTACAACATCCTTATTTATCCGTTTAACCTAACAATAAACCTCATAATCCAATTAGAAGAATATCCCAGATAGCAATAAATAATAAAGCAATCATACGAATCTCCGAGCTTCAACAAAGTCACATAAATTCCGTTCAAAACATCAGACTACGCTTAAAAAACCATCCAGCGATATAAAAAGACCCATAAAGGAAATGATACCGGCAACACTAAATTTTATTCCTCACAAAATCGCCGAAACGATGGATTAAAAAGACGAATTAAAATCATCCCTAGAATCTAAGCATAGGTGTCAGAATTTTACGGGGTAATAAAATTTTTACACCTTTTGAAAATAGCTGTGTATGAAAGTGGGAGTGGTGATACTAGAGGAGCCACATTTTAAAATTTGTCCGTTAAAAAAAATATTTGATATGTTTTGGTCTCATCTTTTTATCAGTAGCGATTTGAAATGGATGATAATTTTTTTTGTGTTTTTGTATTTTGAAAAATATTGTCATTGAACATCACTTTTATCATTAACTTATTACAAGTTTACTTTGAGAATCTTATTTTTAATTCCAATTTAGAAAAAACATTTTTGATGTATTAAGTCAACAATTACAGTCATGTTTTGGTCTTAAGGTTCCACTTTTAAAGAATTGATTAAGGCATTAAGCAATGAATAAAATTTTAATAAATATAAAAATAGAAAAAAAAAATTACTTATGCGAACAAAAAAAGGAAGTTTTTATCCATCCTACTTAAAAAATATATACTGAATATCAATTTTGACATTTCTATTTCTTACAGATTGCCGTCGTGTGGTCATCCTAGTTTAGAGCACTTTTACTGCTTATAAAATTCGTAATTTATGGCTTGGTAAATGGCTTCACTGCCTTGTTTTTGCGTGTCAAGAAATGCAATTGGTTAAGTTAATAGCACCTGGAGCTATGAATTGATGAGGTTTACTCTTGCACCATTGCCCAAAATAGGTGTGTTATGTTTATGATAGGAGCCCTTGTGCTCTTCTCCAGAGAAGTGAGGTAATCGCGACTAACGCCTGAAGGAAGTAGAGTGAGCATCTTTTTGTAATTTAAATGTACTCTTTTACACGTATAGAATAACCATAGGAATTTCCTACTGGAGCAAAACCAAAGGTTAATTTTATTATGTAAGTTTTATTACGGAATAAAATATAATAAGAAGATTTCTTCTATTAAGAAATAAACAATACATTTCATAGAAAAATACAAGTAATAAATGGATCTGTCCTTTCAGAATGTTCAATATTTCCTTCAGATAAACGACGTATTTATTTTTTCCATCTTATATTTACGAGTAATTTGGATTATTTTGTGATATATAGAAAAGGGTCTGAGAATTTGGTCCGAGACTAAATAACAATAGTCTCTTTCTTCTGTATATATTAGTATACTCTTTACAGACATTACGGGTACTTGTGCGAGACTTCAAAATGATGATTTGGCCTAAGTTTACTTTTTAGCATATTGCGATAATACATAAGCTTAGGATAAATGATTTGTTATACTTTTATGTTCAATAAAGGGTATTTTATCTATCTAAACTCTTATCTCCTATCAAAAAGTTTTATCTATCATAATTCTTATCTTTTAGGAGTGGAACTCGGATTGGATAAGTCAGTTCAAGATCAGTTTTTTACACACGTCATCTACTTTAACCGTTTGACCTCTACAAACTTGGAGGCAAACCTTACCTTACCCATATCAGATTATGGTGAAACATCCATACTGAATGTCCTTCACATTCAGGAAACTACACGTAGATGAGATGATATTAAATATTTTAATTTGGATACCTTAACCATAACGGTTAGAGCAAATGCTCTTAGCCTAACATAACAATGTTTGTATCTTTATTTTGTAAAAACATGTAATTCTTGAAATGAATCGTACATCACAATAAATAGAGCATAAAACAGCTAACTTAATGACCAGAATTCCAATTCGCGAGCATTACAAGCAAAGTTTTCTGCTAAAATTTATCGCGAAGACGCTCAGTTATTTTTCAATTTGGAAGATCCAGAGAACTCGCTTAAAAGTAGGTAGTTTAAATGGCGATTACTGTCGGAATGCTAAACTTTGCCATTGGTGTAAACGCGAAACTCGACTCGAGAAGTTTTCTTTTTTTTTGGTGGAAATTTTAACGGCCAGGTATATTTGAATTTTTAAACCTTTTTGGTGATTTATTTTGCTTAGTCATCATCTCTATAGAGTTATTTATGGTCATGTTTTCACCTCCAAGGAGGTCTCTAGGGTTTGCCATGTAACTACAATTATAGTATGGAATAATTAAGGTTTTTACACGACGCTTTTTATGAGAAACAGGTACAATAAAACCTGAGGTTAAATGTTTGTTTTGTGATGTAAATTGTGATGGGATTCAATTCACATCAACAGTAAAATTTCTTATATTTCTAAGTATCAATTTTCCAAAGAATTGGTTAAGTCTCCAACTACTTACAGCGTTTATTAGATTCTTGATATCTGAAACTATTATTCGATAAGAATCATAGAAATTGATATCATTCCCCGAACAAATAATGTGATATTAAAATATATGTGAGCCGAAACGCGTCCATCCAGAAAACAGTCCGGCCTGCGGAGCAAATAATATATTTTTAGGGCGCATACACACTGTCACTTGCTACATAAAATAAAGAATTTTTCTTTTATTAATGAATTGGTTTAGGCATTTTAACCTGGATCCTAGGATACACAGCGTTTGTAAAAAAAGAAACCCATGATTTACTCCCGATTCTGCGTTATTTGGAATACCAAGCGACTAGTCGCACGGGACGCCTTCTGATCGCCACTCGGGGTTTGGGAGATTCTCGAGACTTTCTCAAGACTTGAAGGTAAATTATCATGATAGAAAATAAATCGATTAAACTACAAATATTTGGATTAAAAAAAGAGGAAACAGTCATAAATAAAAAACACTGTATTGCAACTAAACACAAAATAATATAAAAAGTTCAAAAGTCAGCCTCATTAGCACGGAGACATTAAAAAATGTAAGGCATGCAGCAATAATTAACACATGAAAAATAAGCCCGTAATATCTTTCATGTAACAGGAAAGGTTATGAATCACAGTCTGGACACGCCTTTATGCTGGCGACACATGCAAGTAGAAATTCAAATGAGGTGAGAAAATATCGTATAGGTATTTGAAATATTGCTAGGAAGGCTGCCCGTCTGTAAAATGGTACACAATTTGTGTCTGACAATAAACGTTGTTTTGCTGTTCCGTTCAATTTGAACGAATGTGCTGTGGGAGGGAAATGGAAGATTTTAAGTCTTGTTTATTTGTTAAAGTGAAGTTATTTACATTTTACCAAATAATGGAAAACTTTATACCTTTGTACTGGTTGCGACAAATATAAATTTATTTAACTAAACTTAGATACGTTTATTTCGTCTTGAAGTAAAAAAGACGCCTCAAAAATAGACAAAAGGTATGCCTTAAATTTTAACGAACATATAAATAATATAATCTTCTCACATCTGGGGTTGTGGTTGCAGGTGGAGTCAAAGCAAAACAAATATGATTAGTAAAGAAAAAAATTTGCACTAAGGATCAATTTTCAAACATAATTTTACTATGAAGGCGACTTCTATTCGTGCAATATTGGAAAATATTTAAATTATTTAGTAAATTGTTAATTTTCACGATACAAAAACAAAAAATCGTTTTTCGGAACATAAATTCAATTTGGTATTTCGGTTCAATGGATATTATCGTAAAAACATCCACAAACAATTCCGACACTGCGAATCCAACACTCAGTATTCCCAACACGGAAATTCCACTAAATACCTACTTTGGTTACCTCAGAATCTGAGGAAAAAAACAAAAGCAAAAGTCACCCATAATAAGGCCCGTTTATTCCCCGTTAAGGGTCAAGGCACACCTGGAGTAAATTGAATTCTATGAATAAATTTCCCCCGTGCAAAATTGACGCTTAAGTCATACGCTGAAGCGAGATTGGTTCGAAAAGGTTTTTTTTTTAATTTATTAATTTTTTTTAATAAATTTTTAATGTATGAAATTTTGTACTAATTAATTTGGGAATTGCTTTTTTCATCATCATCTTTGATAGGAGGCGTCATGTCTTTCGTTGCTCTCTCTTATGTATATATTATACATACACTTTTTCCGCTACCTTCATAGAAGCCATTTTAAACATCACATCTTGATCCCTTTTAGACTAACAAAAAAAAAAGGCCGGCGGCGACATTCTTTTGCGAACTAAAATGAGCGCTCCGAATTGTGAACTATAATAAGTCTACGAGTGTTATGCCCAAGACAAGGATTTAGGTATAGTAACATTTTGCTAGGTCATGACCTAAAAGAAGCAAGTTTTTAGAAAGTCCGTATTATGTTACCTATTATCCACCTCCTCGCTACTCTTATGACTTAAGCCCCTGGGCCCCAGGTTTCTGGCTACATTTCATCGGAAACAAGAACTTATGGCCGGGGGTCCGTAAATAACTTAATATTATTAGATTACAAATCAAACATGAGTTTGTTTGTTTGTTCGCGTCTTGATCGATCCAACTTAATTTTGTACGTTAACAATTGCATTTATTGATAGAAAAACGAAAATATTATTTAACCTTACAATATCAACTGAGGCTTAGTCGAAGAAATCTTATCTCGTCATGATAGTAGCTATTTTTTTTAAGGCCTCTATGATGCAGTGGTAGTACGCTTTCCTGTGACATAGGAGGTCCCGAGTTCGAATTTCGGCCACTGCACGATGAGAAAAGAACTTTTTCCACTTATATGCGATGCACATATATGCGACTTTCCACTTTACTGTAAAAACTTACATAAAATTAAAGCATATTTTCCGGAGGGGAAGGCAGAGAATACATTCCACGAAGCCCCAACAGATTTATTTTTTTCATCTACATATGTACAGGGCATGATGAGAAAAGAACTTTTTCTGATTGGTTATATATACATATATGCAGGTTTTCTCATGACATTTTCCTTCACTAAAAATCTATATAGCTCAGAAAAGCGCGACATAGCCGCGATATGACTTGAATCTAAGTAACACACTTATTTTCAGGTGCCTTTACCGTTCAAGCAACACTTTCAATTACCAAAAGGACCATACACCAAGTATATTTGTTTTATTTGTTATCATTACTTTTCGCTATTTCCTTTGAGTGCTGCAAAACTATTTACCAACCGAACCTCTTTACCAAACAAAGGAGACACCGCACTGAATCAGAAACGGAAAAACTCACATCAGTACAAATTTTCCGGGCAATTATTTGTATAATTTGGCAACTCGTGCCAGTCACCGTTGGAGACGTCAAGAAGATTAATGCGCTTTGCCTAATTAGAAAAGTTTCAAACAGCTATTTAATGACCGCCTCCACTAGGAAAGGCTTTAGTGTGAATACAACGTACGAACATTGTAGGTCTAACATTGTGTCACTTAACCCTGGATAATGCAAAGTCACTCCCTATAGGTTGCTATTAGGTTAAAGTAAACCCCGAACTTTCAATTGTATGCCTGTAATAGAGCGGCAGAATTATTCATTTTGAATTATTTAATTCAATACTTCAGCGAAAATCATATAAAGTAATACCAATTAAGGTAGAGTTTTCATCGAGACCAGTCATAGCGGAGCCCTGTGGAATTTCAATATTTGCACCGTCATCTCATAAAGTTAAATTTTGAGACCCTCTAGTAAAATGAGTATGCAGTATGTGAGTGAGAACTGACCCTTAGGCGACTGAACCGACTTAGTTTAGTCGTTTCGCTTGCGGTGATCTGAAGGCGTTTACACTACGTAGTCACCTCTATTCCTCTTCTCTTCTTTATCGTGGACTAAATGGATCCTGAGTTCTATGAAAAATATATTAAGCTTGACCTTTAGTCATTTTAAGGTTCACCTTAAAATCGCTTTAAGACCAATCTTGGTCTTAAGTCTTTTTACTAAATCGCCTTTGTTTTCCCCGTAAGGGATAAAAGACGTGATAATGCATGAGTGCGTTTCCCCCTTTTGTACTATATCTGTATTTAATTAAAAAAAATATTATCCATATCATCGTTAGAACAAAACAGACTAAGATAAAAACGATTTAATTTTTATTTATTTAATTTCCGTATTTTATTTAAGGATACCGATTAATATTTTTTGTCAAAGTAGTGTAAATAAAATATACATCAAATAGACACAAAGAGCATCCCAACTAACGAGACATGCGATAAAATGGCGTCTGCTATGCAATAATTTCCGTAATAAGCCAGTTCTGGCAAAGTTCCTCACAGCATTATTCAAATATAAGCAGATTTGAGCACTTCAGTGCAGGCACCGACCGCGTCTGATTGGGGATTATATTCGGGGTCCCGTACATATATGTGAATTTCCACTTCACTGTAAAAACTTACATAAAATTAAAGCATCTTTTCCGGAGGGGAAGGCAGAGAATTCATGTTTCCACAAAGCCCCAACAAATTTATTTTTTTCATCTACATAGTATGTACATAAGTTACAACATGCAAGCTCCTCGGTTTATGATATACTCTTGACTTGATTTCGCCAAGTGTGTTCCCAATTTGATTAAGGTAGGTTCGTCTTTTCCTTGTAATGTTCCCATTTACACTTTTCTTGTCTAGTTTGTTGTAATTCAGTCAAATTTTAATTGAGTCAGTCGTCATTGCTCAGTCAACCTGCTATCATTCATTTAAGCAATCTCTTTTTTTCTATTTCAGTCACTACATCATCATTTACATCACTAGTTTCCTTTATTACCCTGTTTCATATGCTGTCACCTAAAATGACACCGATAATACTATCGATATCGATAAGCACATATGAGATTGTATGCACCAATCACGTCTGATTGAGGATTATTTTCTGAGTTCCGTGCTTATGTGTGAGTTTTCACTCTAAGGGTAAAGGCAGAATTATATTATCATGTACCTAACCACAAATATTTATGATTATCTGGGTTGTCTTCTTCAGCGTTATAGTGGCGTCTGAATCATAAGATTCCGAATCCTAAATTATTCTTAGATCTGATCTGATCCTTATCACTGACATGTTTTACTTTGTAAGCATTATTTGAAAACCGATAAACTTTATGTGCCAAAAATCTAAAACGATCCGCAAAACAAGCAAGTCAAAAGAAAAAGAAAGAAAAACCATTTAAATAAAAGAAACAAAATTTGAAATTGACAATAATTTCCCTAATGTTTTGCAAATTCAAAGACACCAACGGTGGCGGTATATGACGCATGTAATGCCGCCAAAACATATTGCCACTAGTTAGTGTTGCCATCAAGTTGCTTTTTCAAATAAAATTTATGTTTCCTTTCGGATTGTCCACGGTTATCGTTACATAGTATAAGCAACTTGTCAGAACAAAGATATCTAAATGAGGAACATTTAAGTTTGTACGTGCATTCATAATCCGAATTCAGAAAAAATCCCAAAATAGCATTCCCCTTAATCGACAATCAATAGATTGTTTCGACGATATGGTACTATCACTACATTTAATTTACAAGGAATCCTTTTATTGTTAATATTCTTTATCACTTTCACGCATCCACTTAGTGCATAAATTTCATTTCATAGAATCTATTTCGCGTGAACTAAATATCTAAGCATTTACGGTATAACATCTGCGAAGAATGAGAAATGAGTTTTGCTAAGCATAGGATCTTAACTATCACTAATTACTGGAAAACCCTAAATGTCGTAACGAGCTCAGTTATTATACGCCTTTGCAAGAGCTTTCGTTCATAATTATCATAACATTTACATCAAACCTTACTCCTCCTTCTTGCTTTGATTCTCCTAGACCTGATATGAGTTGATCAAAAGGTATTTGTGTGATAAAATATACTCTTATCGATCAACTTGTTCAAGATCATGTTGATAAGGGTTTTTCTTTCTTCTTTCAATCTATGTAAATTTGCGATTTTTTTATGCCTAATCATATAATCACGCCCATATCCCTTACGGGATAGACAGAATCAGAAGGCTTAATGATAGAATTGCGATTGAAAAAATAGTGAGAGGTTGCTAACCCATCGCCTATCTCTTAATCGTCTATTACGACATCCATGGGAAAGAGATGGAGTGATTATAAAAAAATAATGTCGAATCACACGGCACCATTTTAAAAGATGCAGCATGTTATCTTTTTATTTTCTATTTCATAAAGGTTTAACTCAATGGTGTCAAAGGAAATCTGCTGAATCCAGAAGAAGGTGCAAGCGAGGATCTGCGAGAAATTGCCTGCATTAGAATAATAAGGCAATTCGTTAATACAACACCCTGTGTAATTAACCGGGCTTTATGCCAGAGAAAATGTTATATCTTTAAAGATTGTATACATAAGATTACAAAGATGTTTTACTTTCTACGTAGGTATATCGTAGAAGACGGTCAAGGGAATAACATCTTTTGTGTCAACAGTATCTTTGTGTAGATTGCAAATTTCAATCAAAAGAGAGGTTTATAAACTTGACATTTTTTATTAAGTCAATGACCAGCAATATTGATTATACTAGCTGTGCCCGCGACTTCGTCCGCGTGGAATAGTTATTTTGGGTATCATTCAAGCCCTTAAGGATGAATAATTGTCCCAGATTTTTTCACATCTCTTTGTCAACTGGAGGTAAATAGAACTATAATTAAACCAGAGTATGCATTAACATTGTTGGATAATGAATGGACTGTATTTGAAAAAGACGGTATATACGTATAACATCTGCGAAAAATGAGTAATGAGTTTTGCTAAGCAGAGAGAATGAGAGAAATGAGAGTATGTAACGTGGTTGCCGGAGTCGGAAAAATCCGCAAAGAAATTTTAGAGCGACTCATCTTTCCTCTGCACGGCTAATATCCCAGTTCCTCGCGGATTCCTCAGGGTAATTTATGATATATATATACCACGCACTATTGCATCTACAATCACTTAAAACTTGGTACTTACACACATTGGCCCGTTGGCGCCCTCAGCTTTAAAAAAAGGAAATGTCCAACCACAGATTAAATACAAAACAAAAGTGTTAATTTAAATATATTCTCACAAAAAATCTTTTATCTTGAGAGATTAAAAATTAATTTTAGAATTTTTTATCTTGTATCATTGCGGCTATAATATTACGAAGATATGAGATCTGGTAGGGTTTCTGTCAACTCGAATACTGGGCAATAGCAAGCAATTGAACGCAAATGGGGAAACCACCGTATTATGTTCCGTAAAATGGAGTTAATATGGAGAAAGACGCTCCACTTTACAGACAAGAGTTAACTCTTAAAATTAAGAAGAAGTCATTTTAGCACTAGATAGTTATAAAAACTTATTAGAACTATTAATTATAAGTGAACGTGTCTAGCAACTTCAGTGATTTCATAATTTAAAGGTCCCTTGGCAAATATGTACATAAAGAGATAACTGTGAGTTGAATGAACTTCATTTATGATGGCCTCTGTGGCGCAGCGGTAATACGCTTGTCTGTGACACCGGAGGTCCCGGGTTCGAATCCCGGCCAGGGCATGATGAAAAACGAACTTTCTCTGATTGGCCTGGGTCTTGGATGTTTATCTATATAAGTATTTATTATAAAATATAGTATCGTTGAGTTAGTATCTCGTAACACAAGTCTCGAACTTACTTCGAGGCTAACTCAATCTGTGTAATTTGTCCCGTATATATTTATTTATTTATTTATTTATTTATTTAGGCTAACTGTAGCCTTAGGAACCCTGTCCCGACTGGATGCTATAAACTAGTTATCAGGTGAAAAGTTTGCAAGTCTAATGAAAAGTGAAATATTATGTAACAAACTAATTTTCTTTTGTAAGGAATGATAATAAAAAATTATATATAGAGAGAAAAATAATCTTAATTCATTTTTAACTAGTTTTAAGCGAAACTATGCCCGCGCAAATTTAGCGCCACCTACATGCGCAAATATACATAGTATCACCTCACGTGCGAATTTAACGCCACCTACAAAATAAAACTGGTGTTTCGCAAAGCTCACGGGAACTATAGTTTTTACCGGGATGAAAAGTACCCATATATCCTTCTCCAGACTTTTGATTATATATACGCAAAATTTCAAGGAGAATAATTAAGTTAGAAAACGCATGAAGAGACAACAAACCAACAAATAAACTTATTTTCGCATTTATAATATTTTTATGACGTGTGGTTTTCGAATGAGATGGAAGGCGAAATTGAAATGTTCGAAATTGTGGAAGCACTTAAGAGTATGAAAGCGGGAAAGGCTGCTGGGTGTGATAGAGTGTCGGTCGAGATGCTTAAAGCAGGAAAAGGCGTAGTAGCTAGTCAGTTGTACTGCCTTTTCAATTTGTGTTGGAGAAGCGGCCGAGTACCAAAAGATTGGTGTAAGGCTGTTATCGTGCCACTTTACAAAGGAAAAGGGTCACAGCTGGACTGCAAAAATTATCGTGGTATAAGCCTGCTTAGCGTCGTCGGCAAATTGTATGCTAAGGTATTGATTAATAGAGTCAGGAATGAAACTGATGACAAAATATGGGATGCTCAAGCGGGATTTCGAAAGGGAATGGGATGTACTGATCAGGTCTTTTCCTTGCGGTGCATAGCCGAAAAGTTTTTGGCCAAGAGTCAAAAAGTCTATTGCACATTCGTAGATCTGGAAAAGGCCTATGACAGAGTTGAGAGGAATGAATTGTGGTCAGCACTTTCTATGCATGGGGTGAGCAGTCTCTTAATACGAGCACTGAAATCCTTATATGAGGATTCGAGTGCTTGTGTCAGGATAAACGGAGCGCACACTGAGTGGTTTAAGATTGAGAAAGGCGTTAGGCAAGGATGTGTTGCGTCACCGTGGCTGTTCAACCTATTTATGGATAGCTGTTTGACAGATTTGAAAGAGTCTAAAAGTGGATTAAGGATGAATGAGTTACTCGTCAAATGTCTGCTCTATGCCGACGATCAGGTTATACTGGCGTCATCAGCGGAGGAGTTACAGGAGATGGTAAACTGTATGCATGAAGCTTTAAAAGAGAAAGGAATGAAAGTGAACGTAAGTAAAACTAAAACACTGGTTTTTGAAATGGAGAAAGAAATGACAGCATGTAATATTTTGATTGGAGGAGAAAAAGTGGAGCAAGTGAAAGAGTTTGTATATCTAGGATCAAAGTTTACATCAGATGGCAAGTATGATAGTGATATTGAAAGGAGAGTGAACGCGGGGAACATGGTGAATGGAGCTTTGCATGCCTTTATGAGCAGTCAGAAACTATCCAAAAAGGCTCGACTGGCTGTGCACAGGGGCGTGTTGGTCCCGACATTAATGTATGGGAGTGAAAGTTGGGTATGGCAAAAGAAGCATGAAAGCAGAATAAATGCAGTGGAAATGAGAGCGTTAAGGAGTATGATGGGTGTGAAATTGAGTGACAGGATAAGGAACAGCGTGATAAGGGAATGTTGTGATGTGAAAGAAGATGTAGTTACAGGAATAGAAAAGGGTATGTTAAGATGGTTCGGTCATGTGGAGAGGATGAATGAAAGCAGGTTGACTAAGCAGATATACAAGGAGAGTGTGGAGGGAAAGGTCGGAGTGGGAAGACCTAGACGAACGTATCTTGATCAAATTAAGGACGTCCTGGTAAAGGGTCAGGTCAAAAGTACCCGAAACCGCCGAGCTTGTATGAAGAGAGTTATGAATGTGGACGAAGCGAAAGAAGTATGCAGAGATCGTGGCAAGTGGAAAGAGGTAGTCTCTGCCTACCCCTCCGGGAAAGAGGCGTGATTTTATGTATGTATGTATGTATGTATGGTTTTCGACAATTTAGAAAAGAACCACTCCCATGGATGTCGTAAAAGGCTACTTAGGGATAGCCTTATAAACTTGAATTCCTCTTGTAGGCGATGGGCTAACGACCTGTTACTAATTGAATCTCAATTCCATCATGGAGCGATACAGCAGAGCGTGGTCTTTCAGTCTTGTCGATACTGTAGGCCCTGTCTACTCCGCAAGGGATATAAACGTGACTATATGTATGTATGGGATGATATTTGCTCAATCCTCTTTGTCTGAATTCTCGCAACAGAATATGCATCCATTGCATCTTTGATTGTTCAAGGAATCTCACATTTGGTTGTAAAGCGTGTATGTATATATGTTCATTGTATATTTGGGAATAATTTTGAGGATTTCATTTACAAGGTTGTTGCGTTGTAGAAAGCAGAATATTCGTGCAAGACATTCAAATGTGGATTCTCTTTAATATTAATAACATCTCTAATGCCGTCTGGTTTTCGGAATCAATAATAAAAGAATAGGACCAATCCATAGATGTCGTAAAAGGCGACTAAGAGATAGGCTTATTGAACCGGCCGAGGGTCTCGGGGGTCAGTCATAATAAAACACCAGATTTTCGAATGTTCAAGGCGTCTTGTCTGGTCGTCGTTTTAGTCAAAAATGCTTGTCCTTTTTTCATACAAGTTTAAGTGTCTGTCTGTCCATGGAGGCTGTACGGCCGCTACACTTATAAAATTGGGATTCTTCTTTTAGGCTGTGGGCTAGCAACCTGTTACTATTTGAATCTTAATTCTATCATGATGCCAAACTGCTGAATACTCTAAAGTTTAGGCGATTGGGTAAGTCAAATTTTAACATAAGTGACTTCTGTCTGATCTTCGTCACATTACGGGGAATCTTACTCAGGTTGGATCCTGGCTACTTCTCTGTTTAACTGTTTTTCATTTCCCTACAAAACTATTTATTTTTCTTTTACTTCTATCGTCCTATCAGTTTATTTGTTTGTAATATCTTTATTGCACAAAAATTTACACATTTACATGAAATAAGTAAAAAGCCAGTTTTTTGGAAAAATATTTAATTGCCTTTAATTTTTACTGTTTTATTGTCGTTTTGATAAAATAATTCAGTAAAAGCAAATTGTATTCAGAGTTTTGTACTAACACGATACCTTTGAGCTGAATTTCCAACGGTTTTTGAAAACATGATACAATTCAGATGTTATATTTAATGGCAGGTTAGTTTAGTTACTCGGAATATATTTGTGAATTTGAATATGTGGAACGAGTTCAAAGGCACATACATTCGACATAACGATATTAATTTGAACTTTGAAGCATTTCCAACGTCATTTTCAAGATGCTTTGGTTTAAACAATATGAATTCAAACCTTATTGTTTTGTAAGAAGAGACAAGTAACAAAATACAAAAAAAACATTTCCGAACTAAAGTATAATTTTGTTACTTTTGATGACCTAGTCTATTCTCTGTAATGAATGTCGTCAAATCAGTCCATAGTTTCTGTGTGTTTAAGAATAAAAAGAACTGTAATTGAAATACGAGTAAACTTAAAGTTCCTTGAATATATTTTCATTAGAAAATTGTATTTAGCAATAATCCTCCTTTTACTTTCAAATCATATTAAGTATGTAAGTGATGTTTTAAATCTGTATTAACTCATATTGGATCATGGTCACACATGGTTTCCTGGCGATGTTATCACTCGCAGTAAGCGTATCGGCTAGCACTCAAACTAATGTACGTAAAAGACTCATGACCGAGGTAGGATTTGAACCTATGCCTCCGCACGCATTACTTGCGCATTTTAGCCTTAATCGTACAACCACTGACGCTTTTATTTAAAATATTTTGTTACTATCTAAATGTTTGAATCCTATTCAAAATAATCTGATGTAGATTTACAATACAAAACACTACGCGGCTTTGCAATAGTAATCGTATTTTGCGTCGCTTTAGAAGTTTATCCGGATCAAAACTGAATATCTCCTATACAGCCTCCAAAAAGGTAAGATTTTCTTTGTATGTATGTATGTTTTAGCAAATATTAGAATCTGGTAAATTTTTTTTCTTGCCGCACATCAACTCCCCTTAATTGTTATCGCATTATTAGTTTTGCATTAATACCATACGGCCATGCCAAAAAAAGCGAATAGTTATATAGATAAAGTGTAGATATAACCAACAAAGGAGAAATATAAAAATAAATATGCTATAGGTAAGGTTAAATAGCGGAGTTATCGTTAATGCAATTTCTTCCTATCAACCTTCCGGTGGTGGAAGGATACTAAAGGACAGAAAGATGATTAGCGCATTAAAGTATTTGGATGAAACTTTACAGTTTACATTTGAAAAATAAAAACATATGTATATTTTATTTCACTCTTTAATTAACGCCGGATTATTCATCTGTTTGCTATTTTCTCAAGGTTAACTGGTAGAAGCTATTAGCATTAAGTCCACCTATTGTACCTTTGAGTATTACGGGACTTTATATACGGGACAAATTATACTGATTGAGTTAGCCTCGTAGTAAATTCGAGACTTGTGTTACGAGATACTAACTCAACGATACTATATTTTATAATAAATACTTATATAGATAAACATCCAAGACCCAGGCCAATCAGAAAAAGTTCTTTCCGGCCGGGATTCGAACCCGGGACCTCACAGGCAAGCGTACTCCCGCTGCGCCACAGACGCAGAGAATAAAATAAATAAATACTTAAAATGCTGTATTAAATGCTAGTGAAGTCACGTTACGGCGCTCGTTTATCGATATATTTGATGGTATTAGTTACCCATGAGGAGGCAATCCGACACGCAAACAATTTCCAATACTGCAGTTTGTAATCCGTTGCAGATAATCCCGTTTAAATTTAAAACTGCCACCGAAGCCGATTTGGGAATCGATTGAGTAAGCTGCCTTTATATTTATACTAGCTACGGCTAGCGGTTGCTCGCTTGTATTTTGTAATCGCTTTATGAGCAACATACTTATATATATATACATTCATATAGTCATGTCTACATCCACCGCGGGGTAGACAGAGCCAACAGTCTTGAAATGTCACGTACAGCTGTATAACATTCTGATGGAATTGAGATTTATGTAGTGACAGGTTGCTAGCCCATCGCTTAGGTACAAGAGGAATCCCTAGTTTATAAGCCTTTGTCACCTTTTTCGACATTTATGGGAAAGTTATAAAGTGATTCTATTCCAAAGTGCCGGAAATCACACGGCACAGCACACTTATAGTAAAATGAAGAAGATCGTCACATCTCTGGAGAAACCCCGGGGTGTTCATTTAACCATGATCCTAGATTTGTTAAGTCAGGTTTTTACACGAAGCGACTTCGTGTAACAAAAATATTTCTTGTAATAATAACATATACTTGCAAAAAACATAATACTCTTCAATTTCAAATTCGGTAAAAAAAATGTAGACTTAAATTAATTACACGACTTTTGAACGCACGGTTTGCTCTGCAATCGAAACCTATTGAAGCGTCACAGAAGAGGACATAAAATACGTAAAAAGGTTTGTAAGAAAAGGACGGAGATTTACAATTTCGTACTGAAAAGAAAAACAACAGTCTCGAATTTGTTTTACTGCCAAATACTGTTTTATGGTCCTTTAAACTTTTATATTAAAAAAAGAATTTGGCATTGTAAAGGTGCATACATAATGATTCAAATTTAATTTACATTGACGTAGGTAGTTAACTAAACATTACTAATATTACTCCTACTAATATTATAAATGCGAAAGTTTGTCATTATGGATATTTGTTATTATTTTTATACAGAGTTATACCGTTTACGATTTTATATGAATATCGAATTTGGTATGTACGTAGCTGAAGACCCAGAATAACATATAGGCTACGTTTTATCCCGGAGTTCCCGCGGGATTGATACCACGCGTACGAAGTTGCGGGGGGCCTCAAGTAATTTATATATATGCAAACAAATGTATGTAGGAGACAAATCACGCAATCAATAGACTTAAAAGACTTGACCACAGAGAGAGAGAGAGAAATTCCGGTGAGCAAACCCGCGGCACAAAAGCATAGCTGTAGAATATGCGACAAGAAATAATGAAAAGAGAGGGAATTATACCATAAAAATACACCTTTCAATTCTTAACGTCACCCAAAAGTCACTTAAAACGATCTCTCTAGAAAGTATCCAAGAGCATTTGAAACTTAATTGATTTTATTACGTTTCCACGTTCAATTTTACCGGAAACTTGTTCAAATGGAACTTCCACTTTTTCAATAACGGACAACTTTGCAGCTGAAATGGCGGGTATAGTTGCCACGCCCCGGTTTGCTCGCTAAAAAGCGCCAGGTGTTCCCAAGACAAGATTCAGGGGACATTTTCTTTCGAGTGACATAGAAAGAAACTTTGCCCTTACTATTTGTGGCTATCATTCGAATTAAAACTCTTTATATATGTATGTGGCGATTATAAATATATATACAAACACCGTGCCGTGTGGGTCCCGGCACCTACAAAAAAGAATAGGACCACTCCATCCCTTTTCCATGGATGTCGTAAAAGGCGACTAAGGGATAGGCTTATAAACTTGGAATTCTTCTTTTAGGCGATGGGCTAGCAACCTGTCACTATTTGAATCTCAATTCTATCATTAAGCCAAATAGCTGAACGTGGCCATTCAGTCTTTTCAAGACTATTGGCTCTGTCTTCCCCGCAAGGGATATAGACGTGACCATATTTATGTATGTAAATATACATAAATACACATCACAGTCATGATTATATCACTTGCTTGGAAGACAGAGCTCACAGTCTTGAAGATACTGATAGTCCACGTTCAGCTGTTTGGCTTATTGTAAGAATTGAGATTCAAATAGTGACTGGTTGCTAGCCCATCGCCTAAAAGTAGAATCACAAGCTTAAAAGCATATCCTTTAGTCGCGTTTTACGACTTCTATGTGAAAGTAATGGAGTGGTCCTAGTCTTTTTTTATTTGTGCCGGGAACCACACGACATTATAAAAGCGACGAATAAATTAATAATGTAAATGTATATAATATGTATTATAGTTTAAACAGTAAAGTAAATCCTAGTTATCTCTATAGTCAGGTAATTTTACTATGATGTTGTACAGCAGGTAATGTGACTTTTGTAGTCAGGGTGCAAAAATTAAAAAAAAAAGTTAAGTACGGATTTATAAAAAAAATGAACTTAACCTTTCAATAACAAGATTATGTTCTTGACATTTCTAGTTTTACAGGAACTGTCTTAGATCATCTATTATATGAACATATATGCATCATGTACTCGTGCAATTCTTCCATACATATATAACGTCTTTAGTCCTTACGGAGTAGGCAGAGCCAACCGTTTAAGAGACAATGAACGTTCAACTGAATAGCTTAGCAATGGAGTTCTTAACTATGCAGTTTGATGTTAACGATATAACTGAAGTTCTAAAGAGGACTAAAGGAGATTGGAACTATCTAATCGTGTTAAAATCTCAATAATAAACATAAGCAAGCTCATCTTAATTTCTTCATTCAAAGGTCTTTCTACTTAAGCGTAACGCTCTTAAAAGCAAGTATCATCTTCATTATTATTTAGGCTAACTGAATCCTGATATTATCCCGACATGTTGTAAATTAACTTACTATTCTATAAACAGATTACCAGAATGTTGCTTCAAGCAGAACTTGTTAGGATATGGTTAAAATAACTCCAAAGTTTAGTAAAATCGCCCAGCTCAAATTTGGATACTGAAATATAAACAAAGTTTGATACAAATATTTCGTTATTAGTTTCAATGAAATACTTTTAGTGCAATCATAATTTTAATAATTACATCTCACGATAAATGGTCATGTTAAGATTATACATACTTGAACTTTTTTTGTTTAAGAAAATTATTGGACGAATAAACTGAGTAGGCTTTCCATTACAAAACATAGCAAAACGCTAAAAAAAAATACACGTGTAATGACCGAATTTATATAAAAGAGTAAATTGTACTTTCATTTTTTTTCTACATGTATTGTATTTGTCACAAAATTTTAATACATTGATATAGGTACGGAAAATGTACCTATATATTTCTTGCGGGGTAGACAGAGCCAACAATCTTGAAAAGACTTGTAGGCCACGTTCATCTGTTTGGCTTTATTGAATTGAGATTCAAATAGTGACAGGTTGCTAGCTCATCGCCAACAAGAATCCCAAGTTTTTAAGCCTATACCTTAGCTTACCTTTAACAATATCCACGTAAAAGAAATGAAATGTTTCTATTACAAAGTGACGGAAACCACACGGCGATTCAAATGGCGGCAAGTAAGTAATTTCATAGAGAAATTACGAGGAACCGTTAGTAGGGGATGCTATCCATGTGTGCAGTCGAGACTTAATGTTTGTAAACTACAGATGTTTATTTTCTTTGCCGGTTCAAAAGAGTTGGAGACCGCGCTCGCTTCATACAGAACTACCTACATATATCATATACAATTTGTGCTACATACGGTGTAGTGATTCTGTAGGAACCACTCAAATTCCCATGGGAAGTGAAATGTGTTTTTGCATTGAACGCTAGCAAAATGAAAAAGAGTTGACTAAATAAATGAATAAGATGTTGATGATTATGTACTTGGTATACTTTTTAAATGTTTGATTCAATGATAAGTTCTGTAACTAATTTAAAATTTTTAAATGTTTTAGTACTACATTGTTTTTAACAAGATCCCTGAATCACGTATCTATTCTAAAAGGAAACTTTTTTAAATTACAAAGAGTACAAAGATTGCGTCTTTGATGTATCCTATGTCAAGTCTTTTGACATTACATCTTTAAAAGATAAAAATAAACAACTAACGATGTAAAAACAGCCTTTTTTGCTGCTGCTCTTGAGCCTTGACACATACATACACACACGTCTTTATTCCATTCAGGATAGACAGAGCAAACAGTCTTCACAAGGCTGCAAGGCCACGTTGGGTTTTATGGATTTTGATTGTCTGAATTCAGATTCAAATAGTGACAGATTAGAAGCCCATCGCCTCAAAGAAGAATTTAAGAAGAATCCCAAGTTATCCCAATGTTCATCATTTCCTATTACGATCTACATGGGAAGAGAGGAGCAACATTAATACAAAGTATGTGAGAGCTAAGCAGTTGAAGTAGTTTGCAGGGATGGTAGGAAAACCTGGGATGGAAAGGGCGGCCAGCAACTTACTGGTCGCCCTTAACAGCAAAATTCATGGCGAAGACACGCTGGGTAGCCAGAGGGCATCGTGGTGAAATGCCTGCGATCCCATGACGCTCTCAAAATGGCAAGAACGGCGCACGGAGGGGTTTTAGTGGGTGCCAGGAGTCCCACACTCTCCCGGGTGAAGACCGACGGGGTGTTGGATTTCTCCTTCAATAACAAAAAAAAAGTGGGAAGTAGAAAGATGCCTACCGCTCCGGCAAAGAGGCGTGATGAAAATCTGTCAATATGCCATCTCGCTGGAAAAGCGACAAAGAGACACGCCCTTGCGTCTTGTTACTATTGGATTTTTCCACTCCGTAAGATATAAAAACTCTGTAGTGTAGATGCTTTAATGTGCAAATTCTACGTCCACCGAAATTCCAGTAAACAAAAACGACTAATCAGTTAATTGCAAGGACAACAAAACACTTGTTAAATATAACACACACACACACAAAAGAAAGAACTTAAACAAGGTACCCTAAAAAGCGACAAACTGAAATTGCATTTTCCTACATAATGACCCAACCTATTGGCACAAGACAAAATACGCTTAAACTTGATCTAGACCTATTATCGTGAAGCAACTATTGTTAGTAGTTCGCAACAGCGAATAGACGTTGTGTCTGAAAAAGCAATTTAAACTATTCCTGGGCTACAAAGAGGAGTAATTGATAGGCGGAGAGCGATTTTACTTTCCGATTTTCAAATGAGTATAGTGCATTAATATTAAAAAAAAAATTAATTTAATTTCAACAACAAAAAAATATCTTTAATATACAAACTAAAGTCACACAAAATTGTCTGTCCTTAAAAAAGTACCATATAACATCTTCTCGACCACGTACGGACGGACGGAACACATTTTATATGCCTGTACACCATGTCATTAAAGAAATTATAAAGAAAAAAATTTCCAAGACAAACATGGGAAATTTTATTATTTTTCAATTAAATAGGTATGTCATGCAATAAGTCTTTCTTTAAAGTACAAAAATTTATGAAAATCGCTCTTTACTTGGACTAAATTTTTAAGACCTAGAATACAGTGTGGCACAAAGAAAGTGTGTTCATGTTGAGTTCTCCTTATTAATCTCGGAGCTTAGGTAGTAAATACTCGAGCGTTTGATTTTTCTCTTAAATTTAATATTACTTAAAGAAAGTAAGGTATTAAGGAACTAACTTATGTCACCTTTGTATCATCAATCCGTTTAATGATTATTTAACCCGACTGAGAATAAAGACGTTATGCATTCACCCTTACGTATGTTTAACCGACGATATTGCATGTAAAAATGAAAACATTTATAAAAATAAATAGATTAATTCAAAAACATACATACATACCTACAATCATGTCTATATCCCTTGCGGGGGAGATAGAAGCAACAGTTTTGAAAATACTGATAGGCCACGTCAAGCAGTATGGCTATATAACCAGCCTGTCACAGCGCGTATTCTAAATCACGATATTGAAAATTTCACGGATTGGAACATAAATACAATCTCCGACTTCATTCGTCTGTCGCTCAGTTTCCCAGGCTTAACACCTACCCTGGGGGAAGATCTTCCCTTTGTAGCGGTGAGCCCGAAACACCGTTCCCGCCGCTTGTTGAAAGAAAACTTTGGGCGATTTATAAAAAAAAAAATATTACCAAAGCAGCTATTCTGAGCACCCATTCGATAAGAAAAAACCCAATGATTACGAGAACAGCAAACATTTTGTTCACACCATGTAAAATTACATGAACATTTGTCGTTATAGCCATTGTCACGAACAAAAAGGTTGCAATAAAATGTTATGAGTGGATAAGGGAAAAGAACGGACTGATAAATACAACAAAACATCTATGACCAAGAAATTAAGCTTTTATAAATACTATTTGAGTAAGTTCGCGACTCCACCCGCGTGATACTAAATATCTGTTCTCGTAAAAATTTCGGAATGCCCTACATCTTCTGCGTGCCAAAATTCAACCCGAGATTCTTTGTTGTTGTTGTCATTATTATATCCAAACGAATATAATAATGACAACAACAACAAACAACGAAAAAATATAATGCCCATAACAAACTCAAAGTAATCTGAAAATAGCTGCTATAGAATAAAAAATATATAAAAAGGTTGAAAAATATAAATAATTTTATTCCTATTCATACTTTTCTTTCTTGTTTGTACTCGTATCTTGATATCTTGATTGGTGCCGTGTGGTTTCCGGCGCCAATAGAAACAAGAATAGGACCTCTTCATCTCTTTCCCATGATTGTCGTAAAAAGCGACTAAGGGATAGGCTTATAAACTTAGGATTCTTTTTTAAGGCGACGGGCTAGCAACCTGTCAATTCTATCAGTTAGTTAAACAGCTGAACGTGACCTATCAGTATCTACAAGACTGTTTGTGGGCTTTGTCTACTCCGCAAGGGAAATAGACGTAATTATATGTACGTATGTATGTTTGTATCTTGATTGTATGTTTTAGATCCACAATATAAAGTAACTTTAAATGGTTTATTTTTTTCTCTGAATAAAAATAACTTTAAATGGTTTATTTTTTCTCTGAATAAAAATAACTTGCAATTGCTTATTTTTTTAATTAACCGGGATTATTTTAAAACAATACCTTACTTCTATACTATTATTATTTATATATTTTGAGTATATCTACAAATAATCTTGTCCGACATTTCTTTATGAAATCTTTTGCATATTTGCTTGTTTGTGGTTAAGTACTGTTTACATTCTTCAACATGGAAATAATGTTCATATTGATTTTTTTATGCGTAGCTACTTATTTTCCTTAATAAACCATTCCATAATTTTACCTAATATAAACAAGTTATTATTTCATGAAACATAATACTCATTAGTATCATCGATAAATAAAATAAGGATGTCTTTTGATTTACAATATTGATTTTGTATTAAATTTGTAAATAAGTATTTGCCTCAAACATTTTGCCGATATAAAAGGCGGAATTTTGTCATCAAAATTATTTGAGTTCATTGATCTGGTATAATTGTGGTGATTATGAATTTATATACGAAATAGACACCGCTTTCCAGCCGAGTAAATTTCATCAAAAGATCTAATAATATTAAGGAAATCCTTGCTTGTTTAAAGTACTATTTAGTTTTATGTGATGAAATTTTTAACATATTCAAAATACAGCAAGAGACATGGTGAATAAAATATGTAACGTGTATTTTTACTACGCTTTTTATTAGCTTGGGTTGTATGTATGTATGTATGTATGTATGTAACGGAATCTTTGAGCTTAATTTTCACTGATTTCTAAACGTCTGATCAACTTGGAACTTTGCACACGTATCAAGGACCGATGACAATGCAATATTTTGATAAGAGTTTCTCATTATCCTTATTAAAACTGCCAGGATTAATAAATTCATTTTTAGATCCTTCGTATGAGAGTAAGAGAGACAGAGATAGCACCAGTGCCAGTAATCTCCATACAAGAAACCAAGAAGTTCTGACGTATAATGAGTCAAAAAGAGATGTAATATATTTCCATATAATGTTACTATTAACCTGAGGCTTCTTTATTTCATCGCATTGCTCCATTTAGAATTACCATTAGAAACCATAGTAGAATTAGTAGAATATTTTAAAACAATAAAAAATATATAAGTAATAAAACAAAAGTAATAAATGAAAATTGAACAACTAAATTTACAAAAATACAAGAATAAAGTTACTACCTACAGAACTTTGCGATATTTAATACGTATTTAACATATTAATGCAATTCTTGAATTAACATTAGGTATCTTTTGCCTATTTATAATAGCAACACTGTAATACTCGTTTGGAAAATGAGTGACAGTTTTTTATGTCAAATAAGTTTTGCAGTAAGTTTTGTTTTGATTGAATTCGATTCGAACACCTGTAAACTTTCTTTCTGTTGTTTTTTACCGGTGCCTGTGTATTTACCTATTTGCACTTTGTTTTGTGCTGATAACTTGTCGTTATTTGGAGTTTGGAATCTTCCGTTGAGTCGAGCTTTGTTCTTCCGGATATTCGTGTGATTTTATCATCTGAGATTGGACTCTGACTGTGTTTACTGTGTTGTGCAGATATTTTGAGATAGGACTCCTGTAAAAAGTACCTTATTATTTGAGATAGGAGTCCCAAGTTTGTGTTTGTTTTTGTGAAAGACAGATTTTACAACAAAAGTGCCACGATGTCTTCAGATAAACTTTGTTGCGTTCCTGGTTGTAAAGGCAGTGGAGGTATGTTTGAAATATTTTTGTTCCTGTATCAATCTGCCTCTTAATCTTGTGGTTTGATTCCTGGCAAGGCCACAATCGAAAATTATTACGTTTGCTGGATAGTCAAAAATATTATTAACAGTGATTTATCACTATAAAATTCTTTTCAACTGGGTTTAACAATCATCATACATACATATAATCACGTCTATATCCCTTGCGGGGTAGACAGAGCCAACAGTCTTGTGAAGACTGATAGGCCACGTTCAGCTATTTGGCTTTAAGATAGAATTGAGATTCAAATAGTGACAGGTTGCAAGCCCATCGCCTTAAAAGAATCATGATGATGAGAATATTATGAGATTTAATCCAATCAGGCCACATATAACTTTAAGAAAGTTAGTTGTGAAAACCTCCGGCGATGGGCTCCTGGTTGCGAAAGTCTTTTCTAGTAAGATAGTTATACCAGAAGTGTTAACTTCCAAAAAATAATTGTATAAAAAAACTAAAAAACTACCCGTTTTATTGCAAATCGAACTAAAAAATAGAAAATAAATAATAGTTTAAAAAAAAACTAAAAAACTACGCTTTTATTGCTAATCAAACTAAAAAATAGAAAATAAAAATTAATGACAAAGGAATTCAGTAGTAGCAAGTCGAACAATCAGTTATAGTCAGTTGTAGTAGTAATTACCTCGGATTAAAATTATAAGAAAATTAAATTTATAAACAAAACAATTTAAATCAGAGTAAAAAGCGTGGGGTGCATTTTACTTCATTTTCATAACTCTCTTGTCATAAATATATGCTAATAGAATGATTTTAATATTTCCTACATCAGGCACCCCACGCTTTTTACTCAGATTTAAATTGTTTTGTTAATAAATTTAATTTTGTTATAATTTTAATCCGAGGTAATTACTACTACAACTGACTATAACTGATTGTTCGACTTGCTACTACTGAATTCCTTTGTCATTAATTTTTATTTTCTATTTTTTAGTTTTTTATGACAATGAATACATGGATTTTAAGAAAAAAAATTACGAACTTGGGTTCTTCTTTTTAGTAATGGTCCTAAATCTATGAAATGGAATGAGATATTCTTTATATACTTGAAACATGGTACAAATGGGATATGTGATCTTACAGGTTCCGCCAGAAGTATGGCATGTAAATATAGTTTTGTGAAAATTGCGTTACTTACAAAATGTATAATTTAAAAATTAGTAATTATACAATCTACAAGTAAACATAATCATCAAGTTTTATTCTACTGGCATAAGGAATAAAGGCATGATGTTGTCTGTGTGACTAGTAAATGTAACATACATATATATGGTCATGTCCATATCCCTTGCGGGGAAGACAGAGCCAACAGTCTTGAAAAGACTCAATGGCCACGTTCAGCTATTTGGCTTAACGATAGAATTGAGATTCAACTAGTGACAGGTTGCTAGTCTATCGCCTAAAAAAGAATCCCACGTTTGTAAGCCTATCCCTTAGTCGCCTTTTACGACATCCATGGGGGAAAGAGATGGAGTGGTCCTATTCTTTTTTGTATTGGTGCTTGGAACCACACGGCCATAGTAAATGTAATTCAAACCCATTTACTTTCACTGACTATTCCGATACTCCTCAGACTATTCCGATACTCTGCCGTACACTATTAAGTCTTAGGCTATAAATTGACACGCTCAATGGTCCAGTGGTACCTAAATTTATCAACTTCACACAACTTCTACAAGATCGTTCGTAAGTCCGAAGGGGGTCGTAAGTATATCGTTTTAGTAAGGCTTACATAAAGGTCCAACGAATGCCGTGTGGTTATAGGGATATAGGATAAGTGAAACTCCATCTTTCTCACATAGATGTCGTTAAAGGCGAATAACGGAGTAGGTATTTTCATCTAGTGCAGCTTTTACTAGTATTTAACATAGATTAGGTTCCAAAGGACCACACTATAACGATAACCATTTATTTCTTGAAAAATATTAAAATTTATAATTTTTTTTCACATTTTCCATTATTTCTTTGCTCCTTATAGTTGCAGCGTGATGTTATTTAGCCTTCCTCGATAAATGGCCTATTCAACATAAAAAGAATTTTTCAATTCGAACCAGAAGTTCCTGAGATTAGCGCGTTCAAACAAATAAACAAACAAACTCTTCAGCTTTATAATATTAGTATAGAAAATATATCCATTTCATATAAATACATAAAATATCAAATTCATATATCCATTTATCAACTTTATATAAGTGTTCGCTTAAGTCGAAAATTTGCTTTTATGAAAAAGAAACAAGTTATGTACTTAAGACTTATTTTTCAAATTCAACATAATGATACTTATCATACACCAACATTGTATTTTCTAAATGTTTTTCACAATGCGCTTATTTTGCATTACGAAACATTGAAGCGATTCGTGTTTCAATTTTCTCGAAAAACTTGCGAGAAAATTTGTAAAACACTATCTTGAGAGCTCCTTCTGAGATAAACGTGTAGGATTGGAGAGACTGGGGCGTTTACGTCAACTGCATTTGTTTTTATTTTGTTTAAATTTGCACTCGCTTTTGTTTCTGCGTAATAAAAACAATATAAGATTTGATTTTATTGAAGAGCGTAGGTAGTCGAATCCGTAAGGTGCCCGGTTAAAATGCGTTTGTCGCAAAAAGGCATAGGTTCGAATCCCTCCTCGGCCATGTACCAATGACTATTTTCAAAGTGTTGTACATTAGTTTGAATAGTAACCGATACTCATACGGTGAGGGAAAACATCGTGAGTAAACCTGCTCATTCATCTGGATGTGTAACCATGATCGATCCAACACGGGTAAGGTTCCCCTTCAAGGTCAGATGGAAGTACCTTTGAGTTCAAACCTGACTCACCCAATCTAGGATTCATGGTTAAAAGCATATCCCGGGCTCTTCTCCAGAGTGATGAGGATCCAACCGGGACTAAAGCCAGGAGGAAGAAAGAAGGAATTTGATTTTATTGCATAGCAGGTAGCATTCAGTGATTTTTAGGATCGTTTGAACTATTCTCAAATTTGTTACTTTTACAAAAAGATCGAACTGTTTATAACTGATTTTAGTTTTTTGATTCATTAATTTAATTTGTAGTTAGTTTTGTGTTATTCGAGCTTGTTAATAACGCGCGCGTTATCATTTATTGTTAATTCCACGAAAGCATTATTATTTCCGGCATAAAAACAATCCAATTTATTCACCAAATTTACCAATATCTACTTAATCGAAAATGAAGCTTTCGAGTAACATACAAACAAAATTAAAATTTAAAATAATTTTTTTGCTTCGGTACCTAACTAGCAACACAAGAAACTGGCAAAAAAAATCCTTTTTTTATTGATGTAAATCACACGTGAAGTAACAAAATCTTAAATCTCTGTAAAACAGTTGAACACATGAACAAGTGGAACTAAATTTAAGTTCGCAAAGAGGGGAACGCTGATGGGAGTGCGCGCAAAAGGGACAAAATACCGCGACCTGTGCCTGTTTCATGTGGATTCATTTACACAGATTTGGTTGATCTTATTTTATCGAGAAACATCTTGAAATACAACTTTGTATACACACATATAGTCACGTCTTTATCTCTTGCGGGGTAGACAAAGCCAACAGCCTTAACTTACTGAAGGGTCACATTCAGCTGATATGCAGCAGCTATAAATAGTAACTGGTTGCTAGCCCATTGCCAACAAAAACAACTCCAAGATTATAAGCCTTTTTTAGTCACCTTTTACGACATCCATGGGAATATACGGAGTGGTTCTATTCTAAAGTGTCGGGTACCACAAAGCAAAGCTGAAGGATAACACTTTCACATTCGGCTTACACACACACAGTTACACGAATTCTTAGCAATAAAATAAAATCTTGTAAGAAGAGTACCTACTTACGGTGGTCGAACGGTGGTAGCCCGTATCAATGATTATTTTCTAAGCTATGCAATTATTAGTTTGATTGCTAATCGATGCTCATAAATAACATTTAGGCAACAGATTTTATAACCAGGATTCAATATTGGTAAAATTTCCGCATCCTGCAAAATTACGATGGTTAGACAGGAGTTTGAAATTGAGATAGCGATAGCTTGCTATTTCATCGTACAAGCAGTATTCCAAAATGTTCGTCAATGTTGTACTTACATGAACTATTTTATTGGTCATTGATTATTATAAATGTTCACTTTATAATATTCTCAATAATCCCCTTGCCCCTAATTATCTCAAGTCTAATTTTAACCTTTTAAGTTCCACTCATGAAAGAATCCTGCGTTCTTCTAGTAAGTTGTCTCTTGCAACACCTTCTCACCGTACTAGTTTTCTCTCCAATTCTTTTGCCGTCACAGCGGTCAGACTCTGGAATGCGCTGCCTGAAAACATCAGAAGAGCCCCAGGCCGCGCTAGCTTTAAGTCTCTTGTGTACAAGTTCTACTTGAGTCTTAAGTAAATAATAGTTATATTTGAGTCTCGCTGCTTATATTCCTATATATATATGTACATGTATATATATATATATTTATATATCTATTAGTACATTGCATTATATTTGTGTATTTATTATTGTATTCATATATATTTATTTATTTTTCGTTTCATGTAACATATATAATAATATGTATTATTATAAGTACCAATAGTAAATAATTTATGTTCTGCTTCCCTTTATTTTGCACCCACCTAAAATTCTCTGTTTGACCCAAAGGTTGACTGTTAGATAATGCACTTAGCATTAAGTCCACCCATTGTGCTTTTACAATTGTATTTTGTACAATAAAGGTTAAATAAATAAATAAATGATAATATAAAAAGAAATATTCTATTCGGTGTAACACGCGGCTTTGAATCCTCACAGAACCTCGCCCAACCACACACAGAAACTCTGAAACCATTTGGAACTTATAAAAACTTGTAAGTAGTGTTAGCGGAAATAAAAGACGTCCCGGTGTGTCCTAAAAGATTGCTTTTGGGATACAAGGTATTGAGTAGTTCGTTAAAAATGGTAGATAGGTTTTTATTACACAGGACTAAAAGTACACGTGTAATAAAAACCTATCTACGATTATTATATAGGACTTAGGACTAAAAGTACACGTCCTATATAAACAACTTTTATATAGTTTACTAGCTGTCCCGTCAAACGTTGTTTTGCCATAGAAATAATTTTAAAGTAATTTCTAGTTAAAAAAAAATGTTAAGGGTGGACAAGGCTTATCACTAAGGGGTATGAAAATATATGTTGGCCGATTCTCAGACCTAATCAATATGCTCACAAAATTTCATGAGAATCAGCAAAGCCGTTTCGGAGGAGTACGGGAACGAACATTGTGACACGAGAATTTTATAAATACGATATAGGACTTATGACTACGTACATTAATATTTAACTTATAACAACATACAAGATAATACTGCGACTTCGTGCCGCTGCCGGTATACCCTAAGCCCGTCTTCATCACCCGGGATCCTTTGCAATTGCGCGCGCGCACCCCTGATCCACGCTTTTAGTCTACTTCAACGCTCACCAAGTTAAATAGCTCGCTATCCTCAGGCGTCTTCTTGCTGGATCTCGTGTATATAGCTAAACCCACACCCTCTTAAAGATTATAAAACTAGTCTTTATAAAGGTTATTTCTATGGATTTTGAAATTATCTGTCATTACTCTTCTTCTCTTACCTGCAACGTTTTACCAAAACGTCATAACACTTTCATGCCATAACACTTTCACAATACGTCACGCATTTTTTTAATTAGACTGTAGATTCCTTACATGGTTTAGAAATGCTGGGAGAGTTTTTTTCGAAACACCTGTAGTTATAGAAATTAACGATATATTTGAGTTTACATAGATCGTTTCTTTACACATTTAATTAAGGAGGAGATAGACTTACACTATTGTAATTTGTTCCTCTTATGTCGCCATCATGTTTCTTAAACTCTGTTAAGTTTTTATTTTCTCAAATTCGTCGTTCGGTTTGGCCGTCGTGTTTTTCCTGAAAACACACTACAAAAAAAAATTTTTTTTTACTTTTTTTTTGTAAATCACTTGTTTGTTTACTATTCAACAATTCGATGTTCAAATTCCGGTCACGAACGTCGAATCAATCGAGTTCGTCAGGCAGGCTAATTCTGGATTCATGCGCTAAATGTACAATTATGCGCCGAAAGCTACAAACATGTTGTTGTTTGCGAAGCATTTTGCATTGTGCTGTCTATTGTGTTATGCCGCAGAGATCTGTGGTGTTTGATTTTTGCCGTTTTGTTTATGAGGGGAATCTTATCATCAGTAACACTTCGTTCAAGCATAAAATTATAGAGTAGACAGGACAGATCTAATTATCTTTATAGCTTTTGTTTTTATCTTGATCGAATTTTACAATCTACGAGAGACTATGAGAAAGAGAGATATGCAACTTATTTCATAGATTTTCTTCCCTACCGAACCATCATGGATGGACCAAAACATAAAATTATTATTTGCGGCAAAATACTTAAAAACAAGTTTAAGTAAGTTTAACCTTTCAGTAAATATATATATATATATATTTCATAATGTCGTTCCTGACAGATTAAGTCAATTGCTCTTTGAATTTTATATTTAGATTCATATTTTTAGACTACAACAAAGAGAACAAATCAGATTCGATTGTATCAGCTTGAATCGAATAAAAAAATTGTCAATTTACAAAATGTTTCATCCCACACATTTGTCCAATCGTTGTGCGTAGTACCATTGTATAGAACTATTGATAGTATTGATACAAACGCCATTACAATAAAAGCCTTTAAAAAATAAACTCCAATCGAATTTATAATGTTTGTAAACTTTTTACATTCCCTACTAAAATTCCAAATTAATGCCTTACCTACTACCCGCATGAAAAGTACCTTATGCCCTTCTCCTCCTATATTTCGTGAAGATACTTAGGTACTATGGACTTGAAAGCCGCACAAACAAATACACAAACACATTTTCACATTTATAATATTAGCATTGATATCTCCATATCATTTGTGATGTCCTCAAGTTTTCCACAGGATTACAAAACCTGGTTTGTATTTTATTTAGTTAAAAACTACAACCTTAACACTAAAAGTATTCTCTAGCAGTAAACCTTCAGAAGATGGAACAACATCGATAGTTCTTTCAAACAAAAAAATTACTATCCTTCATCTGAATGTGGAAGGACGTGGTGAAGACACACTCAGATTGGTATATACAGTGCAGAATAATTTTTTTCACAAAAATTCATAAATAGTAAGCACAGTATTTGTGGCTTGGGGCGTGTTGAGCAAAATCAGATTTCATGGTAAAATATTCCTATCATTTTCCAAATTAAAACATTTATCAAGAGACGAAAATGGTCCTTCCCAACAAAAGAAGTCCTAAAGGGAAATAGGAATACGGATTGAAAACAATTACGAAGTAAGTTCGTGATAACGGCCGTCGACTTTTGTCGAAAATAAAGAGCGGGTCAGAGTTTTTTTTTGGCTTTAGTGGAATGTTGGATGCTCATTGAAAAGCGGAATCTATGGAATCACTTTTGTCATTAATTTCATATTTACAAGAGAAATATAGTAAAATGTGGCTTGTTTTATTAAATTATTTCTGTTATGCAGATGATATAAAAATCACATCTTGGGAATATTTCCTCTGAGAGCTCCCCAAATTGTCTTAACGTCATACCACATGCTAAAATATTATCTTACCAAATTCAGTTGAATCTACTGTGCCTAGTTATTACTCATTAAGTGCCGGACAAGTTTTATATTCGCATTTATTATTTGCTATTATACTATAATAACGGTTTAGATATAAGATCTATTTTGCTGCAGTTTTGTTTGTTCCGCCGCTTCCTACATATAAATTTATGTTTATTGTTTCTTTGTGTGTATGTGTGTTTGTTTATCCGCGATTAACTCGCGTTTCAATGAGGCCGTCTTCAGGAAAGATTTTGAGAAGAAGATTTTAGAAATTTTGCCGACTTCAAAAAAAGGTAGATGTCGATGTTAGGCGGCTCTTTTTAAAAGTATTTTTTAGTTCATCAACAAAACACAACGATCATCTAACAACGGCAATGTTACCAGTGTAAAATACAAAAAAAATATTAGTGCATAGCATGTAAACGACAGGTCAATACTCGTTTTACAGTTCACAAACGGTTAAAAGTTAATAAAAGGAAAAATAACAAGCGGAACAGCAGTTAACACAATAACCATAATGTTTTGGTTACAGCGGCTGAACTATTTTTGGAGTTAGAAAATGTTGAAACAGTTATGTGTTTTGCCGTGTGGTTCATGGCACCAATACAAAAAAAATAGAACCACTCCATCTCTTTCCCATGGATGACGTAAAAGGCGACTAAGGGATAGGCTTACAACCTTGGGATTTGTTTTTTAGGCGATGGGCTAGCGACCTGTCACTATTTAAATCCCAATTCTATTCTATCATTTAGCCACATAGCCGACCGTGGCCATTTAGTCTTTTCAAGACTGTTGGCTCTGTTTACCCCGCAATTGGACGTGACCATATGTATGTATGTATGTATGTTATATGTACTGTGCGAGTTAACCCATTAGAGGCCAAATAAAAACGCACATGTTAATTTTTAATTTTTCTTTATTTATTCATGAAAGAGGAGTACAAAAACAAATAAATCTGCTCGAAAATGAAAAAAAAACATTTTTTCAGGAAATTACAGGGGTGTACCCAAATTGGCACAGTGGCCACCTAAGAGTGAAAATCAGCGAAACACGATTTTTCTATACAGAGTGTTTTCTTGCATTTTTTGCACCCCCAACGGCTTCTATTATGACAAACAACACACCGTACACGTTTCACAAGTTTTTCAGGGACGTGGTTCTTACCATCTAATTGTAACCCATCAATATTTGATGACGAAGGACGAGTGTTTTGTTTCTGAATTGAATGCCTGAGGTAGTATCTGGCTATGTTTCGCCTAAACAACAATTGGTCCATGGGATCTTCTTTAGCAAGGACATGTAGACGCCATGCGTTTGCTATGGTCATGTCAATCATGTAGGTAAATAGAACCCACCACCATTTCTTGCCATGAATCCCAATCCTATAGAGTGATATCGACTGGTCTAATTCATCCACTCCACCCATGCCTTTATTGTAATTTTGAAAGAGATGTGGAATCGTCACCTCAGCCTTCTCCTTTTTTTCTGGACACCATCTCTTTACAAGTCCTAAAGGCTCATATGAGTCGTAATTGGTAGCCATTGTGCAAATACTGTTATCTTTCCAGCGGACCAAAAGAATTTCATTATTTTTATCAAACCTGTAGTCATATACTGCTCGTGATTTTTTCATCATTTCCTTTACAGACGATAATGGGCATTTTTTGGTACGATTTTCTCTCACAGTTCCAGTGGCCCGAAATCCTGACTGACGTAAGTCATAGAGTAGATCACAGCTGGTAAAAAAATTATCAAAAAATACTTTATGATTTGCAGCATTCGTCGTCAATTTATTGAGTAGCAATTTTACTACTCTTGTACCAAGTGGCTCAGTGGTCGGCGTGGTAGACTTTCCACAGTAAATATCAAAGCTATAACAATATCCTGAAGAACTTGCAGCAACCCAATTCTTGTAACCAAACCGAACAGGTTTGCCTCGAATAAATTGCTTGGCTGGATGATGGCCATAGTACCGAATCATTGATTCGTCGATTGAAATAAACTCGTGAAAAATACCCCACTGGTTATATTTTTTCATGAGTACTTCGGACAATTTTCGGACCTTGAACATTTTATCAGAAGTAGTCGAAGCATCATTATTGTCTACCAAATGCAAGTTTCGTTTGATTTCTCTAAATCTATTTCTTGACATCGCTTTTGACACGACTTCTACGCCAACATCTTCATCCAAAGACCAATACATGTGTTCTCGAGGTAACTTATGGTAACCTGAAAGAATGAGTATTCCAAAAAATATCCTTAGCTCTTCAGTTGTGACACAAAAGTTGTGTCTATTATTTTGGCTCGCATAAAGATTGCTAAAGTGTACAATCATCTCAAATACTTCATCATCAAAAAGCTTTTCAAAAATTTGAACAGGAGTCAAATCTTTTAGTTGCTCTTTCACATGGTTCTCACAGAGTAACCGTTCCTCAGTTTCTTCGTATTGAGTAGAATAGTTAGGAGCACACTTTCGCCAAATTGGAATATTCAAGGCTTGACGACGAGATGGTACAGTGTTTCTGGATTGCTCTGCATGTGATGTACTACCTGTGTCTTTACGTGCTTTTTTTGCAGCCAAAGGCTCATCATCACTACTGTCACCAGAGTCTGAAAGACTACCAATATTGTGAACAAATACTTCAATGTTACCAGGAACGTCATTTGGTAAGCTCGACGGCATCAAATCTTCGTCGAAACCCTCTTCTTCATCAGTAACAATACTTGGATCTGGAGGAATAATGGCTAGGTCATACTCCAAACCGTCATCACTATCCTCTATTATGTCATGAATGGCATCCTCAAGTCCTCTGTAGTTATTACTGGCGCTAAAAGTCTGTTTTCGACTCATCTTGAAGTCCTGAAATGAATATTCAATTATTGCACACTTGTAGCCACTGTACCAAAATTGGCACACCAATATTTACTTGACCGTATAATTGCATACATAAGATAAAAGTTACTAAATTTACATATAAACGTTTGTCCAATATCTTATTTTATAATAACTAAAACCACTATCACGATATCGTACATCGACCTGTCGTATAAGTAAATAATATGCACTTACCTCGATGCTTCTATAAATAGATATTTTTAATTTATGAAAACAATATCACTTTTGATGTTTTATGCTTTTATTTAATTTTTTACCATAAGCGCACTCTTTTGCCTTCACAACTACGCAACAGAACATACACTGGTGTCAACACTTTTTTTATCTACCCTCAAAAAATAAGTGTTCCCAAATTGGCACGGTGGTCAAGAATGGGTTAAGGATTTTTATGAAAATTTGTAGAGATTTAAGACGGATACAGTCGCAGGCAACAGCTAATATAATACTTGTATTAAGATAATTTTATATAAAGCTATGTATAAAATTAACTGAATACAAGCATTGAATTATAATATACTTAATTATTAAAAAGGCTGAATTGTTTTTCGAGATAGAAAAAGTTGAAACACGTATTTGTACTGTGTGAGTTGCGGATTTTCATAAAAATTTGGAGAGAATAATTACGGACAAATTCGCAGGCAACTGCTAGTATAGTATAAGGAACTTTAACTTAATCCTCCTCCTCGCGTCGTATACCTCATTGCTGAGGGTCGTGACTCCCCCGCCGAATCACTTTCTCTTTGATGTCTTCCTTCCACCTGTTGCGATCCTTTGCGTCGTGGAGGGCCTTATGGAGATCGGTGTTTAGTGACGATCGGATTTGATCCGACCATCTTGTAGGGCTGCGACCTCTAGGTCTTTTTCCGTCAACCTTGCCTGTCACCATTAGCTGCTCCATGTTGTGACCGTCTTTCCGTGCAATGTGGCCGAAAAATTCCAGTATCCTGCGGAGACAGGTGGTGGACAGTCTCGTTTTGATTTGGAGTTCACGCAGGATAGATGCATTGGTACGGAAGGCAGTCCAGGGTATCTGTAGCATCTTCCTCCAGCACCACATTTCGAAGGCATCTATGCGGTCTCTATCAGCCTTTTTCAGGACCCATGTCTCGGCGCCGTAGCTAAATATGGAGAAGACCAGAGTGTGGACAAGTTTCTTTTTTGTCTTCCGTGAAATGCTTCGGTCCTTCCATATCTTTTGTAGTTGAGACATGGCATTTTTGGCCATCCCTATTCGTCTCCTTATTTCCGTCTCACAGGATCCCCTGTCACTGATGTTGGCCCCCAGGTAGACAAAGTCATTGACGATGTCTAAGTTGAGAGCATTCGTCAGTTCAAGTCTTCCGGCACGATCTACCACCATTAGTTTGGTTTTGGCGTGGTTGATTTTGAGACCTAATTGCAAACTGGTGTTCTCAATACGGGCAAGGAATTCCACCATTTCGCTTTCACTTGCAGCTATTAATGTGGTGTCGTCTGCGTAACGAAGGTTTGTCAGTCTGGTGCCACCAACCGTGACTCCGCCGTCCCAGTCCTCGCAAGCCCGCCTGATGATGTATTCTCCGTAAACGTTGAAGAGAATCGGAGACAGGATGCAGCCCTGCCTAACGCCTTTAGCAAAACTAAATGGCTCCGATGTGCAACCCTCGATTTTGACGATGCCTTGGTTATTTAGGTACAGCGAGCGGATAAGCGCCACAAGATGTTGAGGCACTCCCAGTTCTCCCAGTATATTCCAGAGGTCTGACCACACGACACAGTCGAAGGCTTTGCTGTAATCGATGAAGCACAAGATGATAGGTACGTTGAATTCGTAGGCTTTTTCGATCAGCTGGCGTATGTTTAGGATTTGCTCGCGAGTGCCCCTGCCCTTAACAAATCCCGCTTGCTCTTGTGGAATTTGCCAGTCCAGGAAGTGTCTAATTCTGCTGTTGATGATATGGAGCATCACTTTACTGGCATGTGATATCAGTGCTAGCGTTCTGTAGTTGCCACATTTAGAGGTGGAGCCCTTTTTATGAAGGGGCAGTATAATAGAGTTAGCCCAGTCAGAGGGCCATTCTCCAGTCCGCCAGATGTTTTCGCATATTTTGTGTAGAGCGTCTATACCTCCAGGGCCCATAGCCCTTAGTATCTCTGCTGTGATTTGGTCTGGTCCAGGGGCTTTTTTGGACTTGAGCGCGTTTATGGCTGCAGTGATCTCTGATCGAAGAATAGGAGGTTCCAAAGTCATTTCACTCCATGCCGTTGAGTCATGCGGTGATCGGTGCTCATGTGGATTTTCGTAGAGATCTTTGCAGTATTGTCGCCATCTGCCTGTTACAGCCTTTAGGTCTTGTATGAGAGTACCATCCTCGTCCTCAATCAGCCATGTTTTGGGTTTAAACTGTTTGGAAAGCAGCTTTACCTTCTTGAAGAGGTCTGAGGTCTGTATTTTGAATGCATGTTCTTCTATCTCGTGGCAAATGCGTTCAACAAAGTTGTTTTTGTCATGTCTGCATTGTCTCTGGATCATTCTGCAATATTCTGAGTACTTCTCCCTGTCAGCCTGGCTCGAGAGACCGCTAGCTTTAAGGTCTTTCCTCTCTTGTATTAGTTTCCAGGTACTTTTGGATAACCACGTTTGTTTGCAGTTGGTGTTGGGCCTGGCGACAGTGGCGTCATTCATTGACCTGCAAATTTGCTCTTTTAGATGTTCCCACTGTTCATTAGGGTTTGCGTCTGCAGGCAGGGGATTGTCTGTGATTTTATTGTCAAGTGTGCATTGGAAGTGCAGTTGTTCTGTTGGTCCCAAGTTTGGAAGTCGTCCCGCACACTTTTTCCTGATCGCTTTCAGGCGTAAGGCGAAACTTGCAACCAACAGACTGTGGTCAGAGCCGCAATCAGCGCCCGGGAATGTCTTCACGTTTGTGACTGATGTTCTCCACCGACTGTTAATTAGTATATAGTCGATTTGGTTGCGACAGCGATCGCCAGGCGATATCCAGGTATAGAGACGTCTGGGATGATGTTGGAAACATGTGTTCAGTATTGTCAGTTTCCTACCGATACAGAACTCAAGAAGCCGGCTTCCCCTGGCATTTCTAGCGCCAAGGCCATGTTTACCGACAATGGCCCTGATATGGTCGTCTTCCAAGGTGTTGCCTACTTTTGCGTTCCAGTCACCAATGATCAATGTGATTTCCCGGTTAGGTATTTTAGAGAGTGCTGCTTCAAGGTCTGAGTAGAAGTTGTCACACACGCTCTCCTCCGAGTTAGATGTAGGGGCGTATACAGTGACTATGTTTAGGGTGCAGGGACGTGTGTTTAGTTTCAAGGATATAATCCTGTCAGAGATTGGGTTGTAGCCTATCACACAGTTATTTAGGTGACGGGGTAGCCAGATGGCAACTCCATTGGTGCTGGAGTTTGTGGGGCCTGAGAAATATAGGGTGTTACCCCTGGGTGTTCTGTGATGCCCTTGGCCTCTCATATGAGTCTCGGTCATTCCAAGCAAGGCCAAACCATGAGATTCCGCTTCTCTCTCCACTATGTCCAGCTTTCCTGAGCACAGCAGTCCACGGACGTTCCAGGTGGCGATACGTCGGTGATCCCTAATTGAGATCCGATCTGTTGTGTCACCAGTAGCATGACCGCTTGCCAGGGCCTGGTGACCCGTTCTAGCAGCGGCTTCGGTCGTCAATTTCACACCGTCCAGCCCGGTAACTGAACGGCGCCGGTGGTTAGCCGGATCGCCCAACGAGCTAGCACTATCTTTCGTATTATCCATTCATTCGTTGGGGGGTTTTCTTGGGCAGGAACATCGTGGTGGGCGCCCGGGTCCTTCCACGGTAGACTTTGTGAGGGGATTTAGTCCCTCATGGTCTCTATAGGCCATTCTCTGTGCAGCAGCGGGTGTGCATAGAGGGGTCGGGTTAGTTTACCGCCGCCCGATACTCGGCGTTGCTATTTTACGGTTGGTTAGCTCTTATCCATACCAACCCTCCTTCTTTCTCATCCGGGCTTGGGACCGGCAACGGCGAAGTTTAACTTAATACAGTTAGTTTAATCTCTACATCGATTTAAGGCGGACAAAGTCGCAGGCAACAGCTAGTACAGTATAAGGGATACTAATTTAAACTACAGTGTGTTCATTTTCACAACAAAGGCATTTCTAAATCTCCGATCGAGTAAAGATAATACGGGTACTACGAGTATATATCGAGAGAGACCGAAAGTTAGTGTAATTATCATTGATAGTACAAAGTGGAGCGCGAACAAACCATGAATGTAAAAAATATCGATAATCGGATCGCAGGCTCAAATACATCAAATATCAAACATATCAAATACAATCAAAATACACGCTACACAAACATATGTATATACCTACTAGATTTACATTTTTATCTCTTACGGGGTAGACACAGCCAACAGTCTCAAAAAGACTACAAGGGCACGTTCTGTGAGTTGTGAGATTCAAATAATAACAGCATAATAGCCCATATCGCCTTAATTTGAATCCTAAGCCTTTCCCTCAGTCGACTTTTACTACATCTATGGGAAAAAGATGAAACGATGCTATTCTATTTCTAAAGTACCAGGAACCACACGTCATTAGTTATCCTCCCACTGTTCTCACCCCTGTATAGAAAAGCCTGCGACATTAAGTAACCCATTCTTCTAAATTACAAATCTAAGGCCCATCACCAATGAAAACATATATACATATAATCACGTCTATATCCCTTGCGGGGTAGACAGAGCCAACAGTCTTGTAAAGACTGATAGACCACGTTCAGCTATTTGGCTTTAAGATAGAATTAAGATTCAAATAGTGACAGGTTGCTAGACCATGGCCTAAAAAAGAATCCCAAGTTTGTAAGCCTATCTCTTAGTCGCCTTTTACGACATCCACGGGAAAGAGATTGAGTGGTCCTATTCTTTTTTGTATTGGTGCCGGGAACCACACGGCACCAATGAAAACAGCGCAAAAAAGACATGAAACTTGAAAGCCCCATTTATCTAGATGACCTTTTTAATGAATAAAAATGTATCACTTAGATGTGATGGCCTAGCAACATGTCACATGTTGGTTGCCCTATTGCTAGACCATCACTTCTAAGTAGAATCCCAACTTTATCAGCCATACCCTGACTGACTAAAATAAGTTTAAGATTTCGACCATCTATTTCTGAGGTTACAGATTATCCGTTACGCGCGCTCCACACATATAAAAGTTACTCTTAAAGATGAACCCTCTGTGATCGTTATCGGCTTCTTACCTTTTGTCCGGTAGGAACCGTTTATCTTGCGATGAGACGCTTATTGAGCCACCTTAGCTAAGCTTATGTAGTTATTTACCCTCTTTAGGGACTAAATAAGTAAAAAAAATGTTTATGCTCTGAGCATTGAAAGGGGGAAGTCTAGACGAACGTAATTTGATAAAATAGGGGATGTTCTGATCAAAGTTCACGCTAAACCTTAAACTGACGAGTGTTTAAATGAAAAATTAAAGATGTATAGAGCAAAATAACTATGCACTGATAGTGACATGAGGAAAGATGTAGTCTCTATCTATCACTCTTGGAAAGAGACGCGGTTGTGTAATTTTTTACATAAATTACTTTTAAAAAATCTTTCAAAAGTTACAGAACTTTTCCACACACAAATAACTAAGGTTGACTGGAAGAGATTGCTTTAGCGATAAGTCCGCCTTAGTACCTCATTACCTGTGTTTTTTTTTCTGTTTTTCTTTTTCTTATGGTGCAATAAAGAGTCTATCTATCTATCTAATTCTTTACAAGTTCACTAAATCTACTCTTTCCTTCTAGCGTTAATCCGGTTACATCCTCACCTCTCTGAGTAACATAATAATCAAATCAAATGCGAGTCGCTTTATGTAAAAACCTGACCCACCCGTCAGGCTTTTACACGAAGCGAGTCGCATTTGACCTTAGCAACCTTTGCAGGTATACCGTACTCGCTCCATAGTAACACATCCAGTTGTCTGAATGTTCAGATCAGATTTCCTCACGATGTTTTCCCTCACCGTAAGAACATTGAAAATAGTCTTTGGTACATGGCCGAAGTGGGATTTGAACCTTTCTGCACATCACGGATTTGAACCTGACACCCTACCGATTCGACCACCGACGCTCTAACGCCGGGAAAACCACACGGCACTATATTGTTTTTGATGTGCCCGCGAGTCTGTCCGCGTGGAATAGTGATTTTGAGCATCATTGAAGCCCTAAAGGAGAAATTTTTGGGGATTGTCCCCGTTTTTTTGTTTCACATTTTCCATTATTTCTTCGCTCCTAATAGTTGCAGCTTGATGATATATAGCCTAAAGCCTTCCTCGATAAATGGTCTATTAAACATAAAAATACTTTTTCAATTCGAACCAGTAGTTCCTGAGATTAGTGCGTTCAAACAAACAAACTCTTCAGCTTTGTAATATTGGCATTGGTATAGATTTTAGTCTCACAAATTCTTGATAAGTCTTCTAGTCTATATATAGATTTACTAGATATATTATACACGTTGTTCACGGTCGAGCCAGTCTCGACCTATTTCTGATATTATTAACACCTGAAGGCTTTCACTTGAATTAAATGACGGCTACCGATAAACGCTTTTAAGTCGAGCGGCCATTGTTCGCCGTACCAAGAATTTTTGTTAAGAATTCCACTAAGACTTAAGTCTAAGATTTGTCGTATTGAATATAGCTTTTTCATTAATAAAACTTCTTGGTATGATTCGTGATTTTTTTGTAATTAAATAAATTAAACTAACGAGATTTGTACTTAATATGAACATGAGTAAGTGAAGTGAAAATAAAAGCTTTTTAAAATTATGTTTAATATAAAAAAAGGGAAATTGATTTATTGATATGTAGCACAGACTAAACAGCTGTGTCTAGTTATTCGAAATATGAAGAATTTGTATATTTGGGACAAAAACGAAAGCCTTAACATTAATATAGGGGAATAATGAACAAATTTTGAAAGTAACGAATAGATCAATAAAATGTAAGACCAATGAAAATCATGGTACCTAAATATCTCCGTAGTTCATAACAGGAGATTCCACTGCGATTGTATCAAAATATTGCCATAATTAAATTTATCGCGCGAATATAAACGACTGAGTTGTTATTTATCGTTTTCATTTCCGATTTACCTGTAAATGCCTTTTTTTTCTTTTTTGTACTGTCATTTTATTTTTCTGTTTTTAAATAATTTAAAGAACTGGCATTCAAGAGATGATCACATTTAAGAGAACACCACCCTGGATTAGGTGAGTCAGGTTTTTACTCGAAGCGAATCCCGTCTGATCTCCGCAGTCTTTGCAGGAGAACCTAACCAATATTGAATCATGGTTACAAAATCATATCTAATTTCCTTACGATGTTTTTCATCGTTAGAACATCGGTAAGCTAACCAATTAATGAGCACAATTAAGTTAGAATCATTGTCACATGGCCTAGGTAGTCTTGAACCACTCTTCCAAGCTCATCACGAATTTAAGTCGAAACACATGGATTCGACAACAAACTTTTTAATTACCATTATCATTATCATAAATAAAAATCACGTCATTATGCTAAGCATATGCACGTGACTTTTGGCTTTGCCTACCCCGTTAGTAGGCACAGCCAACAGACTCGAAAAGACTAAAAGCCACGTAATATCATTACCAGAGCCAACATATCTAAACTTCATATTAGTTTCCATAAAACCATTATTGATTTTGTTTCAGTTCCGTATGTTTTGTGATCCGCAATCGTGTGTGTATTTAGGACAGACAGATATTATGATATTCGTTGAATAAATATTTGTATGTGAACATTTGTTTTGGATAGATGTTAGATTCTATCTTTTTGGATGTGAAGCCGACGGGTTTATTGCCTCGTAGGTATAGATATAGTGAACTGCGCAAAAAGAATCTTCGATTTTAGACATGACTGAGGAATTTTCTTTTACAAAATGTCTTCTTGACTTATTATCATTAACTAACCCGTATTGGTTTGGATTATTGTTACACATTCAGTTGCTTGAATGTGCAGGATATTTTCATGTTTTCCATTACTGTAAGAACTTCGGAAAAACTCGAGCATAACCTATATAGCATAATTTCACACGAGTCTTCCACGCGCATCATGCATTTTTCTGTAAGGCATTACCGATTCGACCAGCGACAGTAATAACTTTTCCCTTGGTCGACCTTTTTCTGTTTTTTTGTGCTATTGGACCAGCATGATAGCAATTGCGAATAAATTTCTTCTCTTGTAGTTATTTAGTTTATTTTTCCTATTACATTTGGTTTATTTCGTATTCCTGTTACAAGGAATCTTAGCACTCAGCCTGTCAAGGTTTCCTTCCACTGAAATTATAACCAGACAGATGTAGGCGGGCTTTGTATGCCTTTCTGTAAATGCAAACTGTCTTGTAAAGCGCCACAGTGTCATACTTTAGTCTGCAATATTGCAGTTTACGGCGAGACGCGACAAGATTAAAAATTTATCCTAATTGATATCATATATGCCGTGTGGTTCCCGGTACCAAAAGAAAAAAGAATGGGACCACTCCATCTCTCTCCCATGGATGTCGTAAAAGGCGACTTAGGGGTAGGCTTATAAACTTGAGATTGTTCGTTTAGGCGATGGGCTAGCAACCTGTCACTATTTGAATCTCAATTCTATCTTAAACCCAAATAATAGCTGAACGTGGCGTTTCAGTCTTTTCAAGACTGTTGGCTCTGTTTACCTCGCAAGGGATATAGACGTGATTATATGTATGTATGATATCATATCATTCTGACAACTGACTGTGTAACCATGATCCAATATGAGAAAGGTTTTCCTGCAAAGGTTGTAAATGACAGGGACAAATTGCCTGATGAAACTTGAATGACTTACCCAAGATAGGTCATATGTGCACTCCGGACTCCTTAAGGAAGGACGCGTCCAGAACTATCACCAGGTGGATGATTAATGGTATCATATCAAAGGTACGTCACTTAACGCTGGTGTATGTGTATTTGATGTGTTGTAAGTAGTTAAGGTTCAATTTCGAGTTTCTTTGTGTGAACTAACCCTTTCTGTAAAAGTAAACTGTAAATTATATTCACAAAGTATTTAACACCTTGTAGACACAAAGTGCACCTTCTTCTACATTGTGTTTATACCAAAATGTTATATAAGATGTCATAAGTTAAATGTTGTCGCTTGGTAATTAATATTCCCAAAAATCAGACAATTCTAAATGGATAATTAGAAGCCCAAATTTAACTTGCATTAGTCAGTTATATAATGCTAATGCAAGTATAAACTCACTAAAAAGTTCTTGGTACATGATCTTGATAGGATTAGAACCTATGCATTACACTTTTCTTATTTAATCGAATACCTCAATCGTCCCACAGACGACGCCTTATTTATTTTCAATACTTTATTATACCAATAAAGTTATTGCTATAATCCTGAATCGAGAGACAAACTTCTATAAGATTAAAGAAGTTCAATCCGAAGCAACAATGGACTGGTATGATGAAAGTTTACACACTCTCAACTTTTATAGAGATGTTTATAGGTTCGTTCAAGTAAATTATTTTCAACTTACTCTTATATAAAAGGACTATTCATTATCTTCATTTGTAATTCGCCTTAATCTTGTATTTATTCATGCAACCATTTTATTCTAAAACGCTTTTTTGATTCTTTTCTCATTTGCGGAATACTAAAAATTAAAATTAAAAAAAAAAACATATGTAAACTTAAAATCTTTTAAATCATAGGTGATATATAAAATAATATAAAGCTTCCCACATAATCAACTTATTAATAGAACAAATAATAATATATAAAAACAAAATGTATAATAACGTTATATACGTTATTTTGAGCTGCAGGGTGAAGAATAACTTCGTTTCAAAACGCAAGTTATATTTTCGTTCAGAATTTTCACTGCTATTTATTTCAAAAGAGTGCAACTCGCATATAATGCTGTTAATGTAATAAACAAAATTACACTGTACAGTTTAAATCTTGTTCACTCAATTTGACATTGTAGCTAATATGATAACATATTTCATTTAAAGTCCCAGTCGTGCAAACTGATGTCTAGACCGTTATTGCGTTCCTACCATTGGTTGCAATTTCTCATTTTAAACTCGAAAGCAAATTTTGGGAAACCGAAGATGCATTAATATAATTCTTACTTAATTTAGCATTAGTATAATCACCAACTTAGTTCTTTTACTTTGCTAAGTTAATCCTTATTGTATGTTTAATAATATTTTTCATACGATAATAAATGGAAAAAAGAATTTAACTATTTTTTTTTATTTTGCAAATATCTTAAAATATCAAAAGAGAAAGTAAGTTTTTCCATGAAATTAACTTTTTCGATAAAGTGTTTTACATTTTCTCATTCATAAAAATCTTATGAGATTTCCGTGAAACTATTATATACAGGGTGACTTTTTCAAATGTCATCCTGTATATCTAAGTCATGCCATTTTTACGGATGGATAGGCAGAGACAATTCAGCTACATAGGTTCATACAAAGGTAGTTTCTGATGAGCCTTATATTAAGGCCACCTTACAGTTTGGTCAGTGGTCACTTTTTATTGAAACCGCAACTGTTCTCCACCGACCCACTTGTCTAACGGGTAAGCTGACTTATTTCCTTATATTCAAAAGTCTCTTTTACGTGTGGTCCATCAGAATCTTACAATTATTTTTTTTTTGTTTGTTTTGTAGTATTTCGATGTCATTATTTGAAAGACAAAACTGAAGGAAAGTTAACTGGTGCATACCAAATTAAGATATTCCAGTCTAATTTTTAATATACATCCAGGTACACCTTCTCCCACTATGCTTCAAAGCCTAGTGTTCACTTTGATTTTGTTATTAATTATAAGGACAAGCTTATTATTTATATTTTATAGTAGTAACCACAACTCCCAGCCGTGTGCAGTCGACGCCGCGCTTCTGAACTGTATACTGACATGAATAGCGCGTTTCAATTTATATGACGTGTTTTATTTAGCGAGTGACGTTCTCGGTAATGGTTTTGTTTACAAAATCGTGGTAAAGATGTGAGGAAACCGGCGATCTTCGAAAGCAAACGAGTATTTGATTGCTTTTATAATGGCTGTTGTGAATAGGGGGTTCATCATTCATCCGAATTCAAGATGTGTTAGCGAACATTTACTAAGCTTTGGTTTTCCTTGATTCTTATGTTTGTTGTTATACGTTATTCCAACATGTGCAATATTGTGATGGTGTTATTAAGATTCGTTGCATAGACATACTTACGAATAACTGGAAATATTATTACTTTGCTGATAGTTTAAAAAAAAGACCTCAAAATTTGTTTTACACAACAACCGTTGTTGGTCTTCCAAATAAATAAATAAAAAAAAAAAGAAATTACTGTTTTGCTAGAAACCTACATGATTATTCTTGTTTGTTTGTTTGTTATATCTTTATTGTATATTTCGTAACACAAAAATACAGTAAATTTGTAAGACAAAATATACAAAGACTTTTACCATTTAGGGATCCCTTCCAGTCAACCATTTAATAATTATTATGTATGTGTGCAAAAAATATTTAATGTGTTATGTTATGTATTGTTTAAGTGGAATACAAGAAATCATTTAAAAATCTTACGACGATGCCGTAAATATGCAAAATTAAATTAACGATGATAGTAAATGCAAGCAACTTCTGCAATTGCATTTCTTAAAACAAATACCTACTAGGAGTTAAGAGGAAATACTAAGAATAAATTCGAAACTCTTAATGATAACGCCAGACAGCATGTAAACAGCGGGAGTTGAACAAATTGCTTTTTTTTTCTCCCAGAAAACAGGATATTGCTCTTGACTACGAGTTTTGGCAGACTCCGAAATTGTAGATTAACATCGGAAGCCATTTTCTGGAGACAGACTAGGTTTACTATTAGAAAGATTGAAAAATATTGGTAAAAAAATGTTGTACCTAAATGTATTTATATATTGGTTTTGTGTAAGCGAACAGATGCTAGTAATAGTATATTTTTTATATGGGTTAATTTACACAGATTGAGTTAGCCTCGAAGTAAGTTCGAGACTTGTGTTACGAGATACTAACTCAACGATACGATACTACTATATTTTTTAATAAATACTTATACAGATAAACATCCAAGACCCAGGCCAATCAGAAAAAGTTCTTTTCTCATCATGCCCTGGCCGGGATTCGAATCCGGGACCTCCGATGTCACAGACAAGCGTACAACCGCTGCGCAACAGAGGCCGTTTATGTTTGGCTAAAAGTAAAAATTTATTAAAATCTATAATCTAGTTGAGTAGTTTTGAAGCCTATTGACATTGAATCATAAATGGAAAAAGCAATACTAATTACTCGTACAAAGGTAACACAGATTTCTGAAATTCCAAGAAATCAATTCTAGTTTTACACAAAGGCTTTTTCATTATTATCTACTATCAAAATGAAAAGAACACAGATCTCTCTTCGACTAAAAACATTTTTCTGCCCTTTGTCGTTTCAATTTTACCCAGAAATAGGTCACGACAAACAAAAATCCAGGTTTTTGTTTCTTCCTAGAAATTGTAACTTTTTCAGAATTTTGCCATCAAAAAGGTCACAAAGCCTTGCCGGCTTTGCAAGCAACAAATATTTAAATAGCAACTGAAACTACATTTTCATTCCTATGGGAATATTACTTACGGCTTTAAACCATCATTACACCAAATTTTTAACGTGTCCATCTTTCTTTGACAGCCTCTGTGGTTTAGCGGTAGTACGCTTGTCTGTGATACCGGAGGCCCCGGGTTCGAAATGGTCTTGGATATTTATCTATTGAAGTGTTTATTATAAAATGAGTATCGTTGAGTAAGTATCTCGTTATACAAGTTTAGAACTTCGAGGCTAACTTAATGTGCGTAATTTGTTCCGTATATATTTATTTATTCCACAACACAAAGTCTTCATACTAATCTGATAGCGAAAAACAATAGTTGCATCTCTTGTCACGGAGCTTATTCGGATTCTTTGTCTTTGAAAACATAAGCAAAGGTAAAATAATTAGCTCAAATTAGTCTGGCTAGTCAGTGAGGAAATGCTGGCAGCATATAAGGCGCGTTGCCTCAATGTGGTGCTGGAAGAGATGTTTACTTGTGAATTTTTTTTGTCTTTTTTATAATGGTTCTTACTTTTATTTAATAAATATACACTGTTATTTATGCTTTCAAGGTCTTCCCTTACTTGCAAAATCTTATTTTACTTTTTCAATAATAGCACTAAGTAGCTTTCTATATGCAAAGTCACTGCCTTGTGACTTTCGAGTCTATTGACAAGTAAGGGTTATAGATGCAATGTGTGTGTGTGTCGTGTCCCTATCACTTACTTCACCAGAAACATATCGTGAACTTCAAAATTGATAAGTAGTACATAATCAGTTAAATTATCACTGTGATAAATTTCATCACTAAGACGTTAGCTAAACGTAATCTAAGACTCTTTTCGCGTCTGTTTCCTCTATTTACCCCAAAAGACGTGATGTGTATATTTGAATGTATGATTTATAGACAGTATTATATAAAAGTCACATATGTTCGAAATGTTTTGATAAATATCAATAGTTGCGCCGTTCCGAACCCATCTTGACATGTGTCATAAAATAGTTTGCAATTTCTATAGAATCCACCCAGTAACAATGCCAAATGCGTACCGAACATATTTTGTATGAAATTTTGCTGGTGTAAATATTTTGTCCCCTACCAAGCAATTCGGATGTTATTTTTTCAAATGTTATTTTTTTATCATAAAATTTTGTTTATACAATTAAACATTTTGGTTTTTCTTAAAAATCACCATTATATTATATACCATAACTTACCATTGACTTGGAGTAAAGTAAGCACCCATTTTTTCAGTTCAAAGATAGAAATGTTATGGATTCGTTTTGGCCGGTAGAACCGCAGCTCCCCTTGCTCCAGAAATGCCCCTATATACCGGCAGGAATAAATAAAAGAAGAGATTGCGAAAATAAGGTCTTTACTCTTCGACTGACAAAATGAGACTCTGACAAAACAATATTAAAAAAATGACATTATAATAGAAGAAACATTTTTAAAATCCGACCCTTTTGGTCATCCCCAACATAAAGAAGCGTTTAACATCCGGTGTTCAAATTCTACAAATCCATCTATATCTTTTAACACCCGACTAAATGGAAGAGTGTAATAACTTTGACGTGCTTGCTAATGTATCTATAGATCTATATGTCCATCTGTATCATCTCAGCCACACGCATGCAACAATTTTTATGTGACTTTTTAAAGTAATTGTTTTTTAATCTGAGAGTGGGCTAATTTGTTCTTATGTCCCTCGTCATCAGTATATCAGTCGTAGGACGTCTACTAATGAACATAGGTCCCAAAGGATAAAGACGCGATTATATGTTTATTATGTTACGTTAAAAATATATGTCAAAAAAATTTCTATTAAATATTTTCGCACAAGTGCAAATGGTAGGGCCTCCTATTCCAATAGTTACTAAAATGAAAGAATCTAAGAAAATATGAAGAATATTGTTGAACGAAATAAAGGGCCCGGGTCAAAGTAACTTACGCGTAGAAAGTTTATTTTTATCCGAGGGTGGACCCTTGGAAAACAAATTTCATGAATAAATTTTTCCTTTGTAAACAAATCGAGCAGGTCATATTAAATTAAGGCCCTCTTGTGACGGGGAATGCAATAAAAAGGCGAGTCTCAGTAAACGTGTTTTCGTGGTGAGTTGCCACGGGGAGTCTTGTTATTGGAGAGTTTCGGTATTTGTATGTACCATCATGATTGATTTTAATAAATGAATATTTTACACCTCCCTTGATTGTTTAACATAAAAGGCGACTAAGGTATAGGCTTATGAACTTAAGATTCTTCTTTTAAGCGATGGGCTGGCAACCTGTCACTATTTGAATCTCAATTCAATCATTAAGCCAGACAGCTGAACGTGGCCAATCAGTCTTTTCAAGTTAGCTCTTTTTCCCTCACAAGGGATATAGACGTGATTATATGTATGGATATATGAAGTTGAAATTTTCCGCTTTGTCCTATATTTTTAATCCGAAGACTTCAGTTGTCCTGTATGCTGGATTGAAATATCACGTTGTCAAGTGGGCTTAGTACCTTTCAAAATGCACTTTCAACGCTTAACCTTGCTAACGCCATTTGTCACATAGATTAACCTATTTTTTGGTGTCATGAACAAACAAACACTTAAAAAATATTGTAGGAAAAAGTTTTTATCGAATTTTCTTCAGAGCGTGTATTCTTACTTGTGTGTCGTGATACAAAATTTACTTATTTTAGTTAGTTACAGTATAATATCATCAAAGTACGTACATAAAGTTTTGTAGGAGACTGCTACAAGCATTATGATGCAAGAAGAATCTTTTCCAAATCATTTCAAAATTTATGACTTAGGTGAACCAATCACTTGCCTTCCGTAAAAATCTTGAGAAACCCCGCATATTTAGGAAACTTGATGTTTAACCATGATCTTGTTAGGTTTCCCTGCATAATATGCGGAGGTCAGACGGGTGTCGCTTCGTATAAAAAGGTTACTTACCCTATACAAGGCGTAATGCTTACACTTCAAAGAAAAGAGGACTCAACCAGGGCTCACGCCAAAAGGATATAGTTATATTTAGTACTAGCTGTACCCGCGACTTCGTCCGCGTGAAATAGTTATTTTGGGCATCATTGAAGCCCTTGAGGATGAATAATGCTCCCCGTTTTTTTTTTTTTTTTACATTTTCCATTATTTCTTCGCTCCTTATAGTTGCAGCGTGATGTTATATATCCTAAAGCCTTCCTCGATAAATGGTTTATTCAACACAAAAAGAATTTTTCAATTCGAACCAGTAGTTCCTGAGACTAGCGCGTTCAAACAAACAAACAAACTCTTCAGCTTAATAATATTAGTATAGATATATATATAATTCTCTACGTGTTATAAAAGTATTTGAGTGAGTGAAGTGATTCTTATAAGCGTGCAAAAGGTACACGTCTTATATATGACAAATATATAAGAGAAATAATGAGAATTCTATTTTTCAGTATACCAGTTCACCACCAAGCTGAGATCACAAAACATTCCTAATCCTTTTACCCGTTACTGTTGTCTTAAAACGAGGTTATAAAAGTGGACGTAACACGGCACTTTATCTGCTAAGATAAAGATTATTACCTTCCCTCGTATTTTACTGGCTTATAAAGCCCTGGTTAGATTTAGTTCTCAATTGGCTAAGTAACCTTTGATAGTTAACATAGCCTCTGTTTCTCTCCTATTTACTTTTTTAAATTGATTGTTGAGATTGATAAGCGCTCTCGTTTCTACCGCGTTCATTCTGCTTTCGTTGTTCTTGTGACATACTTAACTTTTTATGTTTTTATACTTATTTATGCATAAGTGTTGTTTCCCACCCAGTACCAGACGTTCTCTGTGGCGCAGCGGTTAGTACGCTTGTCTGTGACACGGGAGGTCCCGGGTTCGAATCCCGGTCAGGGCATGATGAGAAAAGAACTTTTTCTGATTGGCCTGGGTCTTGGATGTTTATCTATATAAGTATTTATTATTATAAGATTATAAGATATAGTATCGTTGAGTTAGTATCTCGTAACACAAGTCTCGCACTTATTTCGAGGCTAACTTAATCAGTGTTATTTGTCACTTAAAAAAATAAAGTGTAGTGCAAATCGGTGGAACTATCATTGCTTGTCCACTCCTAATAAGTTATTAGACTATACCTGTTCTCCAAAATCGTATGCTTAGAGTACTCTTGATGAGACGTTTCTCCAGGACGTCCCATCTTGATAAAGGTACATCAATCCAAATTCACACATTGATATACTTACAACAGTAAATATTTGTTTAAAAAAGCATTTTTGAATGAAGGCAAATATTTTGGTAATTAATGAACGATCAATAACTTTGCTCATTATTACTGTTTCTTGAAAGTTATCAAATGATACCTTGAAAATTCCAAAAAGAAAAACTGACTATACTTTCAGCGCTTTATTTAAAAGTTATGTCACATACGAGTACAAATTGTTTTTATACAAAACATTGTCATTATGACTTAGATTGATATGGGTAGAATTGTCAGTTCATATTTTACTTACTACGACTTAGTTTAATGTCCACGATTAGGCTTTATAATATACAATTTTTATATCTCTAACATGATAGAATAAAATATTTTTATTCTTTCCTCTTCAGCCAACGTTAATCCCGTGTTAAGCCTATATTTAATTCTTTATAGTATTTTCTTTTAACATGATAAAAGATGAAGATTATTTATTTATTGAGAAGTATTTTCACTCAGCAATTTTCAATATATTTTTCCCAATATTTTATGAAAGTTGTCAATTATTATATCAAAAACTTGTACAATATTTACATGTCAATAATTGAAAACAAAACAATCTTTTTCTTAAATTTAAGAGCAAACTCTTGTCGGTGTAGTTAAGTGGAACGTCCTCCGATCTATTGCTCTGTTATTTTTTTTACTTGCTGGTATGTTGCGACGTTTACTTTGTGCTTTATTTGGTCAAAATATCAACAGTCACATATTTTCAGCACCACTGATTTTTAAATATCAGTAGATGAGAGTTTCGGGAAACCTTTTACGAATATTAATATTAAGGTTCATAAGGTTCATTTCCATATTAATATTAATGGAAATGAACCTTATCAATTACTTTAACATGTATATTGTGACAATCTGAAATTCTATAATTCCAGATAATCTTTTGGAATGCACTGTAATTTTCAATAAGTTTTATACAGACATTGATGACACCTATATCCCATAGGGATAGTCGGAGACAAAATTATTCCAGTTGCCACGATCCCTGTATACTTCTTTCGCTTTGATTCTCTTCATGCAAGCTCGTCAGTTTAGGAGTACTCTTGGTCTGATCTTTTGATACAAATTACATTCATATGATACAGTTACTATTTAAATAAACTTTTCACAATTTTCGATGTTATAATTTATGTTGAAACAGAATTCAATCGATTCACAACATGACTTTTAACTTTCATTAAAAATATTGTATATTTTAATTACAAATGTTATTTTCAAGATACGTACAAATTGAGCAAATTTATTTACAATTCCAAGTATGCAATAAAATGTTAATCGTCGCCCATTTTTCATTGACTGTACTGTACTTATTTAATGTTGATACTTATGTCAAACTTAATATACTCCTATCTCATGATAAACATTTTATCATTTACATACATACATACATACATACATAAAATCACGCCTCTTTCCCGGAGGGGTAGGCAGAGACTACCTCTTTCCACTTGCCACGATCTCTGCATACTTCTTTCGCTTCGTCCACATTCATAACTCTCTTCATACAAGCTCGGCGGTTTCGGGTACTTTTGACCTGACCCTTTACCAGGACGTCCTTAATTTGATCAAGATACGTTCGTCTAGGTCTTCCCACTCCGACCTTTCCCTCCACACTCTCCTTGTATATCTGCTTAGTCAACCTGCTTTCATTCATCCTCTCCACATGACCGAACCATCTTAACATACCCTTTTCTATTCCTGTAACTACATCTTCTTTCACATCACAACATTCCCTTATCACGCTGTTCCTTATCCTGTCACTCAATTTCACACCCATCATACTCCTTAACGCTCTCATTTCCACTGCATTTATTCTGCTTTCATGCTTCTTTTGCCATACCCAACTTTCACTCCCATACATTAATGTCGGGACCAACACGCCCCTGTGCACAGCCAGTCGAGCCTTTTTGGATAGTTTCTGACTGCTCATAAAGGCATGCAAAGCTCCATTCATTATCATTTAGCTGTTAATAATTGATATCAAATATCACAATACATGTTTTTATTCACATCGTTAATTTTCATATACTGTCTAGAATATAAGTAACCTTTTTATGTTTTGTTTCTGGCCACAGAAAAAAATTTATCGGATAGAACGTAAATAAAAAAGTGACGATCGTCAGACGAGTTTAAGAACAATTAATTACAATTGTATATAATTTTAATGGTAATTGTTTTATAGAAAATATACAGTTCTAAATAAGTACAGGGAGAGTGAAGTTTTAGTTGCTTTTGTTTCTGTAAATTTCCCGTAACATATTTCAAAGTGCTTGAACAGATACATTTATACATTCCTAGTATATTTCATATTGGTTATATAGAGACTGCACGTTAAGTATTTTGACTTGAGTGTAATTATTTAGACAATAAGAACAATGAACAATAATATGACAAGGAAAGTCCCAGAATTAATATTTTCTGCATCACTAATTTGAGACTTCTGTTTAACCGCTCCTTCTGTGAGACCTGTAAATAATTAAAAATTTGCTTACATACTAAGTAACTAATCAATGTGTCTACTACATCATTGGTAGAAGAGTGGTTGCAATGTCAGATTTTCAAAAAGGGATAACGGATTCTACGCCTTTCTGAGCAACGTGAAATAAATCTTAATGCGAACGGTTTTCACGTATACTTACTTTCGTCGTATCTTCTTCTTACTATCGTTTTACAATTTTCTGTCAATATTTTATGATTTACTACATACATACATATGATCATGTCTTTATCCCTTACGGGGTAGTCAGAGTCAACAGTCTTGAAAAGACTAAGATAGGCCATGTTCAGCTGTTTGGCTTAATGATAGAATTGAGATTCAAATAGTAACCGGATGCTAGCCCATCGCATTAAAGAAGAATCCCAAGTTTATAAGCCTATCCCTTAGTCGTCTTTTACGACATCCATGGGAACGAGATGGAGAAGGAATACCTATTATTTTTTTATTGGTGCCGGAAACCACACGGCACATGATGACACGGCGGAATGATTTAATACAATCATTAAAACTTTCAGATTTCGGAGCTACTTTATATAATTTATTTTCTTTAAGAAAACGATATAAGCAACACAAAAAACGTCATTAACTTTTAATGGCACTTGCTTTTTAGAAATTGGAAAATTTGTGACAATAGAAAAGATGCCTATATGCCATAGTCATTACTTGCGACGTCACACCCCCGGTTCTTCCCACTTCTACATTCGTATATTATTCCGTATTCTATGATTTGAATTTAATATGAACTACTATTTTTGCCCGCAGCTTCGCCCGCGCCGACCGATACCTACAAAAGAAAACAGGATTTTCGCAAATCCCAGCGGGACTATATTTTTTACTAGAATGAAAGGTACCTGTTGCTGTCCTACTCCAAATTAGTAGATAAAGCGTGAAGAGGTGAAAACAAACAAACTTACTTTCGCATTTATAAAATTAGTTTGAATGTTATACATACATTTCTGAGGAAAAGTTTCTTGACAAACAGAACATTATTATAGGTATTCTAAACGAGAGCTGAAACCCTAAAAAATCTAAATTAGCATGTTAAACTTACCGCCAACATTTATTTCAGCCTCTGATTCCTCACTTGAGTACATTTTAATTTCTGAAAAGTAAAATTTATTTTATTGAAAACGTATCTCTCTTTATTATTGTGTCATTTATTTACGTAATTGGAATTACTTAATTTACATGTAACGAGCATATCTTCCATAATTTATACAACAGCCTTTTATACACTTTATATAATATAAGATAGTATAATACCAAAAAGGGTAAGGGAACATATCGTGAGGAAACCTACACATTTAGGCAACTGATTAGGTTCCCCTGCAAAGGTTGCGGAGGTCAGATGGCTTTTTGTAAAAACCTGAAACCTTTCCAATCTGGATACATAGTCAAAGGTATACTCCGGGCTTCTCTCCAGAGTGATGAGAATGCAATCGGGACTAAAGCCAGGAGGAAGAAGTGAAGTGTAACACCTTATGCCAATTTTATAAATTAAACCTCCATTATATCTTAATTTAATGCCAAATATACCTACATATCAAAATCAACAAATGCATTCAATAAATTCAATACTCGTAAACACTCAGGACTGATTGGTACGGTCAAAATATTCCATTTTATTATAAAAGTTATTATTTAATGGAAAAAATGTCTAACGATTCGTTTTATTGTCGGAATGCTTAAACGAACATACCATACAGGCGAAGGGTCCCCTCGCTCTTGCCTAAGGAATTAGTGCTGACACAGTTGTAAGTCCCGATATCACTTTTGCTAAAATCTCTTACAACCAGCGTCATGGAAACATTGTACGTGGATCTCTCCTCACTTATTGTGTATTTTGGCCTAAAAAAGAAAACAAATTTGTTTCACAATGTTGATCTTCTACTTGGATATAGAGCTAAAACTATAATAAGAAGTGAAAAAGTATCACTGTTTCACTTTTTATTATGGCGTGAAACGGAAAGGCGATAGTTTATCGCGCGATACAAACGGCGTCGCGCGTGCCACGCTACGGGGGCATATGCATAAAAACGATCTTTATTACTTGAGTAAAAATTAGTTTAGATAAAAAACTAGCTAACAATATTCCTTTGAACTTCCTGGATCATTTCATAACATAACATCACATAAAATCACGCCTCTTTCGCGGAGGGGTAGGCAGAGACTACCTGGATTTTTTCATAATACATTTATTTAGTAATCCACATTTAATGTTGGATGCACTGTAACGAGCTCTTAAATTTATGTCACTACGAAAATATTTCACACTATTGACACCGCTGAAGTCAAATTTAACGTCAATTACATCCGAAGATACGGAGAAATTCATACAAAAAAACTATACAATTATTATCTATTTATTTATTCGGTCTACCAATGCATGCTACATTAATATATGTTATACAACATACATACATATGGTCACGTCTATATCCCTTGCGGGGTAGACAGAACCAACATACTGAATGGAATAAATGTTATACAATCTAATCCATACATTAATTTAATTTTTTAATATGCAAACCATTGAAGGTAAACACCACTTGCTCAAATTCACAGTTAAGTTGGTACACAAAGTTGGATAAAGTACAAAAGTTTTGAATAGAACATTTTTGTACGAGTAATATTATTATCAAAACATACATACGTACGCTCATAAATTAATGATTCTTACCCATCCAATAACATCTCCCCTCGGTTTTTGAGCCAATAGTTGATAGTATTAGGATACGCTTCCACTGTGCATTCCAGGTACACGTCCGTACCCAAAAGTGCACCTAACAGCTGATATCTCACTGTCACTGTAGGTGAAACTAGAAAGAAGGAAAGAGAATGTTAAAATTAAGAAAAGTTACCTATGCCGACCGATAGAACAAAAAGGTACGTTAAGTATCTTTTGCATAAATGCTAGGATACATATATACATATACTCATGTCTTTATCCCTTGCGGGGTAGACAAAGCCAACAAGTCTTGAAAATAATGAAAGGCCATGTATAGCATTATGATGGAATTGAGATTCAAATAGTGACAGGTTGCCAGCCCATCGCCTACCGACGACCGACGGGTTTTTAACGCGAATAAGTAAACGAGGATTTGTATTTGATTAAATCAACGCCATCTAGTGGTAATGCAATGGTACTAATGCAATTTCATATCAATTCGCGGTTCCTAGCTAGACTCATTTTATTGGATTAAAACTCGCACTTACCCTTAATATAACCATGATGGTCGCTTATCTTCGTGGAGAAGCGATACTATTAGGAGAAGAATGAACGAATTTACGAATAACGATCATACATACATACATAAAATCACGCCTTTTTCCCAGGAAGTACAAACAAAGAAACAAATACTTTATTTGCTATAAATGCGGTACAATTATAGGTGTTACAAAGCATATACGAGTACATTTCGCGCATTTAACCAGTCATGGCATGCAAAAATATGCAGAGATTACATTTTTCCACTTGCCACGATCTCTCCAAATTTATTTTGCTTCATCCACATTGAGTACACGCCTGTCACCCTTTCCATCATGTTTCCTATCTCGGGTCTGCTGGAAGAGATTTCTTTTGAAATAAGCAGAACCTTTGTAATTTTGTTTCTTGTGTTTATCAGTCTCGATGTTTTCTGTGTACATAAATTAGTAAATAAATAATAAATAACTCTCTTCATGCAAGCTCGGTCTAACAAACCTGACCTTTTGCCAGGACGTTCCAAATTTGTTCAAGATGAACATATCTTGAACAAATTTGGAAAGCATTCCCACTCCTACATTATTATTAAGAACGATTATGATTTTCCCGTAACCCCAAAATAAATTTTCTTGACGAATATTTTCCATGTATTGCCTAATAACATACACGCAACATTCATTAAGCTAAACCAACAATTCTCTTGTCACGAGGTAACAGTCTTTGCACAATTTCACCTATGTATACTTACTCAGTCGCTTAAACAATGTTTAAGTTTAAATTTGATACAGGTCGTGTTATTTCTAGATAGGAAGGTTATAAATTAACATCTAATTAATTACGTTATTTAAATTTGTTAACGAAGATTAATTTCGTTGTAAAAATTACGAAGGTATTTTCTAAAGTTACTTGCTGATTTAATGGTCTCTTTCTCGAAAGGAAAGGCAGAGAGTATATCTTTCCACCTAACACGATTCCTGCATACTATTTTCGCTTCATTCACATTCATAACTTTCTTAAAGCAAGGTAGTCAGTAGATTTTTAATTATGAATTAAAACAGAAAGTTTGAAGTTAATCATGTTATTTCACGGATTTATTGCTATTAAATACCTACAAATTTCAAATAAAATTACTTTTAAAACCAATAATAAATCTCAATAAAGATTGGCAGTCGGATATCTACGGATACATGTTTTTTGAAATTGAAATTCGCATGCATAATGTATGAAAAGTCAAGTGAAGAAAATAAAGTGTTGTGAATATTCTGACGATGACGACTGAATGAATCAAAGACAAAGAAAAAAATATTTACGCAAAAAAAAAACAAATTGTGGAGCTATTTAAAAAAAAACACGGCTATACAATTCAAATGAATCATTTCCTCAAACAAATAGAAAAAGCAATCCGCAAAGTCGGCAAATCAAAAAATTGGATCAAGTCTGAACGCATTAAAATTGAACTCTCAACTAAAACCTTGGCTTTGGAGTAAAATTGGCTGATTCCGAAGTGGTTAGCCCGGGAGCCAGCGCCCTGATAAACGGGAGTTGATCCTGGATGGTGGCCCGATGAGCCGTGAAATTCGCTGGATGCGAAAGATCGCCGATTTCAATCCATCGTTCTTGTGTTTGTGAACACATTCTTAGGATTTGTGTTGTGTCTTCTGGTTTAGCATTCGACAGAAACGCTTTGTTGAGAATATGGAATGTTTTTTTTTTTATTGTGTAGATATTGTGGCGACATCTCTACGCCACTTATCACAACATCCAATCAAAATCGTGAGGCATCGCCGAGCCGATCCTTCACTCCACATATAGCTCTTGTTCATATCGCATGTTGTCGCGTTTCTATATTAAACATTTATATATATTTTTCAGTTTCATTTTGTTAGAAGGTTGTGAAAGTAAACTTAAATTCGAGGAATCACAGGACTTCTACAATATAATTAAAAAGTTATGGGAAGGCTTTGAGGTTTGACTATGTAATTCTTACGAAGAAGTTTCTGTAATCTATAAAGTTTTTAAACAGACTTTTTAAACTATTCTCTTTTCATTTTTCAGTTTCATCCTAAGCCAATTGTACTTCGAGGCTCGGCATATTGCGGATTGCTTTATTAGCTAATTTCAGCTGCAAGACGCCTTTATACCTGAAATTAAGCGACAAGAGTCGGCACCGTCTATCGCTTTAATTAATCCGAGGCCTGATGTAAGACATTCTCGTACAAACCACTAAATATTCCGATATGAGGTCGTCGAATCTTCACTTACCTGGCACTCAATGACAGGGAAGAGTCAATTATACGCTAGGGCGGCTTACAAGGGCGAGATCAATTCGCTTTATCACAGCTTTGGAGCGTGGTACAAGTGATAAGCGACGAGAGGCTTGGGAATTCTACGGCTGGTAACGTTTTAGTATACGCGGTGACAGGAGTGAGCAATTGTCTGATGACATTCATCTAGTGCACCTTTTACTATGATACATTAAGGTCTCGTTCCTTTGCAAAGGTTGCGATCGGATGGAAAGCGCTTAGTGTAAAAATCTCACTAACCCAATCCAGGATTATGGTCAAATAGTGCATTCCGGGTTTTTCTCCCGAAGATGAAACCGGGACTAATGACAGGAAGAAGGTGATAAGGCTAGTGAGAAGTGACGTGTAAATTGGGTAACGGTTTGGAAAATGTTAATTTGCTTACGATACGCGGTGATAGGTAAATTCAGGAATCATCTGATTGGCAAAATTGATTCATTTGGAAATTGACAGGGACATTCCTGTGTGTAACGTATTAGAATTATAAAATAGTCTGTTAGACGTCCCTTTCAGTTACTTAAGTTTTGAAAGAGAAATTATAAGAAATTTTGTTCACTTATCATCTTGTCAATGTGCCTATAAATTAGACCATCGGGTTAGGCACACGTCGATAGCTAAGAGGAGTAATCGTTTAATTGTATTGCCTCCAGAGATGAGCTTCGTTTGGCTTATACCGATTGTGGAAATATATTTATCTGAAGTACCTGTATTAAGTGCCCTTCCCGTATATTTATTGGTTTGTTCTTTACGATTGGATTCGAAAATAAAATAAAATCGAACCAGTTAATATAAATATAAAAAATTAGAAATGACGGATAAACTTATTTGGTAGTTTAAAGCACGAACACTGAAATTGGCATGGTGTGTATTGTTAAGCGAACTCCAATGTTTATTAAAAACTAAAACGGTTTATGTATATCATTGACTCTATCTACCCCGTAAGGGATAAATACGTAATTACATATATTGTATTAATTTCATAAAATCCCTTAAAGATCCAATAGTCACAAGACTCAAAGGTCCCATTTTACTATTAAAATTCATAACCAGCCAGCTCATAGACTGAAAAAAAACCAAGTACGAGTACCATTTATTTCTGGCACCTAGAAAATATATTTTATACATAAATACATAGTCACGTCTATAGCCCTTGCAGGTGAGACAGACCCTACAGACTGAAAGGCCACGTTCAGCTGTAGCGCTTAATGATGAAATACCCTTTATACATACATATAATCACGTCTATATCCCTAGACAGAACCAACAGTCTTGAAAACACAGGCCACGCTAAGCTATTTGGCTTTAAGATGGAATTGAGATTCAAATAGTGACAGGTTGCTAGCCCATCGCCTAAAAGAAGAATCCCAAGTTTATAAGCCTACCTCTTAGTCGCCTTTTACGACGTCCATGGGAAAGAGATGGAGTGGTCCTATTCTTTTTTCTATTGGTGCCGGGAACCACACGGCGACACTTTATTGAACAATAATTATAACGTATACTATACATAAGCTAGCAAAATGCACAAAAGGCGGCCTTATTAGTATTACTGTTAAAAAATTTAATTCAAGGAAAGATTTAATACTTACAATTGACACTAAGGGTGATTCTCTTACTGACAGTCGGGGGGACGTCATTGGACGCTATACATAGAAACGCGCCCATCTGCCTTCGGTCCACGCGCCACAGAGTAAGCGAACTGCCCACGTAATTGTGCACTACAAGAAGAGAAGTGTCCATATACGTTTCGGAGTAAGATACGGAAATTTTGTATTTTTAATTGGTATATTGAAAATTTATGTTTAATGACTGTTTTGGAATACAGCTGTATTTGCGAGTACTAAAGTACTTACATAGTACGTTATCTCTAAAAACATTTTTCTTATTTCGGTAGCGTTCTAAACCATGGTTTTAATACAGCTGTATTTGCTAAGGTGCATACGTCATCACTAAAAAAAACATTTTTTCTTTGATAGCGTTCAAAACATTGGTTTGAGTTTTCATAGTTAAGAGTAGTGAAAAACGGTCAATAGGTAACTTTCTGCTCCTTCTTCCTTGCAATAATAATAATTATTATTAGTGATTACACTCCTCATCTCTTTGAAGAAGAGTCCTGGATGCTGATTCGAATCAACAAATTTAGAGTTTTCAAGAAACCGCGAGATAAAGCTAGGCAAATCCACAGACCTTTGTAAAAGTCCCTTCCTCCGGCCTTTTTCAGCAACAAAGGTTCATTGTCTTCTCTTCTCCACGTGATCTTCGGCGGGGGGTGTCCACTCGCCTTGCAGACCAGGGTCACGTTGTCCAACTCCTGCGCAGAGACGTCCGCTGATGTGTCGTCATTTATGATGTCTGGTGGCACTGTCAAAATATACTAACTTTAAATAAATTGAATTATTTGCAGGTGAGGGTTATCGTCAAACTATTAGCCATTCTAATTTAGTATTTTCCGGGAAAGTGCCTGGGATAGTGTAATCATGAGGAGTAGATAAAAAATTATTACTATATAATGAGATTTTTTTAAGAAGAATTAATATTTCAAAAGTTGTAAGTATTAGAACATTGTATTTAAAAGATGCAAAAAGAGTCAAATTTTTAATCTACCTGCGAAATTAATACAAGCACATTTTTTTAAGAAAACATGTTTAAAAAATATAAAAGGAAAGCCTTCCTTTTTATCGAACCCTTGCAAAATTCACACTCTCATTACGTTCCTCGTGTAATAAACCATTACATCACCCTTCCCTTAACCGACATTTTGTTCCGAACAGTTTTCTTCCAGGAACAGTTTACGGTGTTCCAAGTGTATCCCCCTGATCGCTCTATTTACATAAACTTAAGTAAAACCATGTTCTTCTTGTGACTTTTTGTAAGGGGTTTAGTATAAACCCTAAATATAAGTACCTACTGTAAATATAATATAGGTACTGTGAAAAAAGGGTGACTTTATTCCATTTAGGTCTTGAAATACTATTCACATGTTTCTTTAAAAAAAACAACTTCTGAGACCTAAAGTATTTTTAAAATGAAGTATGAGTAACAGTTTAACTTTTTCTTTTGTCCATAATTTTATTCAAAAATAGAACTCTATTATCATTGAGGTTCTATGAATAAAATTATCATTCAATATCGCTGTTATCATTCAATATGTTCAAGAGATGTTTCTAAAAAGGAAATAAATGTTTGTGCCAATATTTCTATCAATAAAAATGGTGGGAGCCACCCCTATTTTGAAAGGTTTTTCTAATTTTTCGACACATTTATAAGAAGTAATGAATAATGAATTCTGATGTGTTACCATGTTTATCTTATCTATCAATGAACCTCAGCATTAAGAAATAACATAAATAAGAGGTAAAAATCGAAAGAGCAAAGAAGAATATATTTCTTCTACATCATATACTCGGAAATATGACACAAGTGTTACCATAGTCGCTAACACATTTTATTAGCTTTTAACTTTGTGGCCTTTTTACCACACTCTATCGCATCAACTCGAGTAATATCTCTAAACTTGCGCCAAAGATTCACTTCGTTGCCAAGTTTTACTTCCCTTAAATAAAAATATATATTAAATTCTCAAACTTCTTGCCCGCCGAGACACAGTAGAAATTCAATATTGAAATCCATGCTTCAAAAACTTGAGAGAGAAAAAAAAAGTATAAAGTCCAAACTAATTTGAACAGTTAGCGACAAAAGTTGGCGTCAGTTTCGAGTGCGAGTACCTTCTAAGGTGATTTATTTTCCCGACGAAAAATTTTTCCACGACATTTTCAATCGTTTCATTGATATTGAGTTTTGTTATAAGTTCGACTTAGGTGTTATTGAATAAGTATGTTGCACATTGAAACAGGGGTGGATTGTCAAATATATGCTGCAAGTTATCATTGTAAAATTTATTAGTATAGTTTAAGTAAAAAAAGATGTGCCGTGTAGAACTCAATCTCTTTTCCGAGGATATCGTAAAAGGCGACTAAGGGATATGCTTAAAAACTTGGGATTTTTCTTTTAGACGATGAGATAGCAACCTGTCACTATTTGAATCGCAATTCGATCTTTAAGCCTAACAGCTGAACGTATCAGTCTATCAAGACTGCCGGCACTGTCTACACGGCAAGGGCTATAGACGTGATTATATGAATGAAAGAAGATGCAGGCATCGTAGCAGTATCTAGAAAGTAAAGAGATTATATCTTTCCACTGACTAGAAAAGAGGCTTGATTATAGTATCTACTGTTAATATAATTAACGATTATGACAACATTTAAATATTAATCGTTAATTAATGGCCAGAAACTTTAAAAGTATAAAAATAAAGTTTAAAAACTATAACGCGACTACTAAAACACGCTCTAAAAATTACGGATCAAAAAAGTCTTTTCTAAAATTATTACGAAATAACCATTATAAATTTACCTGAGTGAGTATTAAATAAACAACTTAACTTACACTATTACATTATAACAATTTTTTAATACGTCATATTGATAGAGAAGACTGTCATTTTCACCTTGACCTAACGTGTAATCGAATCTAAAACTTGAACTTGCAGCAAGTTATTTACACTAACAAAATTTTACATACACGTTTAGTCACGTCTATATCCCTTGCGGGGTAGACACAGAGCAGCAGTCTTAAAAAGACTGATAGGCCACGTTCAGCTATTTAATTGTATTTTTCACTAGAGGCCGCCCGGGACTTCGTCCGCATGGAAACCCTATCAATCTCGCGGAAACGCCGAGATAAAAAGTAGCTTATATGTTATTCTGAGTCTTCAGCTACCTACATACCGAATTTCATCATAATCGGTTCAGTAGTTTTAGCCTGAAAGAGTAACAAACTTTCGCATTTATAATATTAGTAGGATACAATACATACATATGGTCACGTCTATAACCCATGCGGGATAGACAGAGCCAACAGTCTTGAAGACTAAATGGCCACGTTGAGCTATTTGGCTTAATGATAGAATTGAGATTCAAATAGCGACAGGTTGCTAGCCCATCGCCTAAAAGAAGAATCCCAAGTTTATAAGCCTATCCCTAAGTCACCTTTTACGACATCCATGGGAAAGAGTTGGAGTGGGCCTATTATTTTTTGTATTAGTGCCGGGAACCACACGGCACTATAACGGCACGGCACATTAGTAGGATATTTCATCAATACGCATCTCCCGATACGCAAACAAGCTTATAAACTTCCTTTTATTTTTAGCGTTTAAAGAAATCGTTTGTTCGAAGTTTTCTTTTGAAAGTTTCACAGTTGGAATCACCTTAACAAAGTTACTAATTCGGCTGGTACTCACTCTCTAATTTACTTAAGTTCTTCGGCGTATCTACAACGTTCTTGACGGCTTTATATTTGTTTACGCGTATCTGCCCTCCAATAAATTTTAAGTAAATTGATATTCAATGAATTGGAAATTTACGAACATTTATACAATACAATTATTAATTATTATATTATATTATACGAGTATATATAATCACGCTTTGTACCTTGCGTGTGCTGTGTAGTTCCCGGCACCAATAGAAAAAAAGAATAGGACCACTCCATCTCTTTCCCATGGATGTCGTAAAAGACGACTAAGGAAAAGGCTTATAAACTTGGAATTCTTCTTTTAGGCGATACATATAAAGGACATATATAAGAGATATGAATCTCAATTATATCAGTAAGCCAAAGCCTGGTGCTTGCAGGAAAGAGATGGAGTGCTCCTATTGTAAACTGCCGAGTACCACATTGTATTTTGTATATTGATATTCAATGAAATGGGAATTTACGAACTGTAAATTATTACAGTTCGTTATAAATATTAATATTGCAAGTATAATCTGAATTATAATTTATTGACACATCGATATTAAAATTAAAATGTTGACTATTTGATCTTCATTGTGCAATAATTGATAAAATAGTCATAATTAATGATTTATTAACTACTGAATTAATAATTAATTATTTTATGTTGCCGCAAATTGTATAATGTTAATAACAGAGCAATATTTTTCTTCTTTCACATCACAACATTCCCTTATCACGCTGTTCCTTATCCGGTCACTCAATTTCACACCCATCATACTCCTTAACGCTCTCATTTCCACTGCATTTATTCTGCTTTCGTGCTTCTTTTGCCATACCCAACTTTCACTCCCATACATTAATGTCGGGACCAACACGTATGCACACCACAACACACCTATGCACAGCCAGTCGAGCCTTTTTGGATAGTTTCTGACTGCTCATGAAGGCATGCAAAGCTCCATTCACCTGATTGATTGATAAAAAAGAGTATTTTTAATTATTCTAATGTAAATATTTAAGCCCTCGCTAGAAACGAGCCCGGGGTCCGCCTGTGAACGCGATCATAAAATGAATACATATCACAAAAGATATAAAAAAAATCATTAATTCATTCATATAATCACGTCCATATCCTTTGCGAGGTAGACAGAGCCAGCGTTCTTGAAAAGACTGAAAGGCCACGTTCAGCTGCACGACCCAATGGGAAACTTCAAATAGCGACAATTTGGTAGCCCATCGCCAACAAAAAGAATCTCAAGTTTGTTTTCCTATACCTTAGTCGCATTTTACGACATTCATGGGAAAGAAGATGATCCTATCCTTAAAAGAGAACCACAAGAAACTTTACAATTGAAATTTAATATATAAACTCACCATAAACATCAATGCAGCCGATCTGCCACTTCATGCTGGGCTGGGTGTTGATCTGACACATGTAGCACCCTCTGTCTTCAGCTCTCAAAGGGCGGATCCTCAACTGCCAGGTGGTAGGGTCATCCCGGTTGACGGAGTATCGGGACCCGAGAATCGAACGGTCTTGCATTGTCAGGATGGTCTGGTCAGCCGCCCTTAACCATCCCACCTGAGGGAATAAGTTTTACATACATACATACATATGATCACGTCTTTATCCCTTACGGGGTAGACAGAGCCAACGGTCTTGAAAAGACTGATAGGCCACGTTCAGCTGTGACTGACTTAATGATAGAATTGAGATTCAAATAGTAACGGGTTGCTAGCCCATCGCCTAAAAGAAGAATCCCAAGTTTATAAGCCTATCCCTTAGTCGCCTTTTTACGATATCCATGGGAACGAGATGGAGTGGTCCTATTCTTTTTTTTATTGGTGCCGGGAACCACACGGCACTGGAATAAGTTTTATTAGCTAGTTTGCTGATAAAATTTTGTCTTAAAAGCTTTGGATTCTTCTGGTATATGATGGTTGTTAAGCAACCTGTCACTATTTTAATCTCAATTTAATTATTAAGCCATACCGCTGACGTAACCTTTAAGTCTTTTCAAGACTTTTGGCTCTGTCAACCCTGCAAGGGTTATAGATGTGATTATATGTATGTATCTACATAAATAATCGATAAAACATGACATAACACATGCATGTGAAAGGTGTGGAATATCAGAGGCAAGGGAGGGGCGCCATAATTGAATCTTGCTCCCTGAAACTTGCCTAGGGCTACCATTGCTACTGGATCAAAATAATAACCTCTATTCCTCCTAATATTATAGAGATAAAATACTCGTACATACGTATTTTGTATTATTGTTTGTTATACTTATACTACCCGTGTGGCTTCCGGTGCCAATAGAAAAAGATTAGGACTACACCATCTCCATCATGGATGTCGTAAAAGGCGACTAAGAGATAGGCTTATAAACATGGGATTTCTTTTTGTTGACGATAGGCTAGCAACTTGTCACTATTTGAATTTCAATTCCATCATGAAGCCATACAGCTGAACGTATCCTTTTAGTCTTTTCGAGGCTGTTGGCTCTGTCTTACTCGCAAGGGATATAGACGTGACTATGTGTGTGTATGTGTATACTCATGCTTCCCATTTTGATCGAATTTGACCCAAACTTGACCTTCGGGAGTTATCATCTTCATGACGGTTATTCCAGTTGCGTTTTTAACTTTAATTCACTTTCGTATCACCCACATTCATAACTCTCTTCATGCAAGCTCGTCAGTCTAGGATACTTATGATTACGTTTAATTCTGTAAATTTCCATGAGAGCAAAACTCCGGGCCATATCTATAATTTAATAACGTGTTGAAGTGTGATGTGATTCTCTTGCAGAAAAACTGTTATCAAGATAACAGGGTGGACAAACTTTCATACTTGTTGCGAAAGTTTTAAAAATAATAGAGTTGTGGAGTTTGAGCGTAACCTAGATTCCGTAAGAGAATTTATATTATTCTAAATATTTTCTTATTTCTGAAGGTTTTTCTTAATATTGTAGTGTGTACCGTGTGGTTCCAGCCACCAAAAATGATAGGACAACTCCACCTCGGTCCCAACTGTATCATAAAAGGTGACTATGGGATAGGATTATAAACTTGAATGTTTCATAGATGCGATGGGCTAGCAACCTTTCACTATTTGAATCTCAATTCTATCATTAAGCCAAACAGTAGAATGGGGCCTATCAATCTTTTCAAGACCTACACGCCAAATTTCAAGTCCATATATAAGCCCAGTAGTTTGGGCTGTGTCGATATGAAACTTATTTACTACCTTCTTTTACATATTTGAATAAGTAAATATAATATAATATCACCTACATATAACAAAATATATACCTACATGAACCCTAAAATAATTAATTTAAATTTATTGCCTAGTGGCGTCATATCTTAAAATGATCACAAAATATAAGAATAGACTCAAGCTACTAAGTCTAAGTTACTAAGCAAAGTAACTTACGAAGATGACAAAATTTTAATAATAACACGAGAGAGGAGTGAGGTAAGCTGTCTTAGCTCGAAGACTAAACATTTTGTGCATATTAAAGTTTCAAGATAGTGGAACCACTTCGAAGTTGTTGAGAAAATCTTAAAGAATAACAAAAGATGCGCTGTGACATTATTTTATGACTCCCGCATAGAAATGTAGGGGATGTTGTTTTATGATTAAAAGATTGAGATTTAAATAAAAAAGTTTAATTTTTTAACACCGTATCATACTCGTACATTGAACGAACACAACAAAACAATGGCGGGCGGAAACGGAACTTAAGTGTTGCTATTATGAAATGTACAACTAGCGCCCTCATTGACAAGCTTTTTATTGCATTGGCTTTTTTAACAGCGGGAAACCTACTTTTTAGAATATGTATGCTTTAGAATTGTTCATTCACTTGTGTCATATGGTTCAGGCAACTTCAGAATAACACAACTCCTTCGTACGGTTGTTGTAAAAGGCTACTCAAGATTTATTATTACTTATTTAAGGCTACTAAATTCATTTATTGATTGATGACCGATCTTTTCTCCAAGAGAAGTGTGGAAGAAGGATGGAATTGTTGATTCAGAAACTAGACTATCATTGATTTACTTTTACAATCAAAAGAAGCACACATTATGTTTTTTGTTCGCTATCAAATAAACATACAAAATTGTCCCAATCTGAACTTCGGTACCTATATTATAAATTCTGAAGTAAGTTTATTTGTTTTTTTTTCATTTTTCGTGATCAACTGATCCAATCATTTTGAAATTTCGCATGGAATAATTAAGAGTGGAGAAGGACATATGGTATTTTTATTCCGGTTGCGAAAAAACTGTATTTTTTGTAGATGGCGCTTAACTCCCTCGGGCGAAGCTGCATATAAAAAGCTAATTAAATTATACATAACAAAAAGGAAAGGCATGATAGAGGATATAATTATTAAAGTAAAAACGTAGCTATGAACGATCGAGACGACCGAAAGCATAAGAGATTTTCGATGACTTATTTCCATTCATTCATTATTAATTTAAATAATAATTAATACGTTGCTAAACCAATTTCAGCCGGTTACTTTGTTTGTGAAAATTAATGGATTCTTGAAATTAATTTTTGTTGAGCGGACCCTTTATCTGTTATAATAAATACCGTTTGAAGTAATAATTAATAATCGCGATTTTGGCCTCATAGGAAATTGTTCTTTGTACTTCAAGTTGTTTCGTAATTTCATCAAGTTTACTAGAAGCTTACGAGAATTTGAAACTGACTTCTAATTAATTATTTACGTATTAATGCTTGGGTAACTTCTATTCATACAAAACTGTCAAAACAACACATTTTACGTCCTTGTGTTAGATTTTCCTATATAAAAATCTGTAGTGCGGTAGTGTAGCGTAAATAAGATTCAAGTATATATTATGTGTATTTAAGAATAAATATAAGAGTCTAACACCAGTCGTCGTTTCATTCGTTTTCATTTTGACCCTGCCAGTTTCCTGCTCAATAAATTAAAGGCTTTTTAATAAAATTAATAGTAAGTAAGTAAATGCTTTATTGTTCACTAAAGGAGTAAATTACAAATATAAAACAGTACAAAGGCCGGCTTATATCTAAGTGGTGTGTATAGTGTAAAAGTTATGAAGAAACTGTGGAGAGAGGCGGTCTAAGAAAAAATAAAACCTGGATAAGATAATAAAGATAGTTAAGAAAACATTTAGTTAAATAATTTTAATTATAGTTAGACATTTTTTAGAAGAAAAATGAAAAAGAAGAAGCACTATACCATGAAGAATCGAGCAAAAAAAAAATAAGACTGAAAATGAAATATATTTTGACCAAATGAATATTGTTAAGAGTTAAAGACGGAAGATGAATGAAGTTAAATGACTTGTGAAGCAATGACGATTTTTTTTAATATAAAAATAGAAAGATACTTTAATATATATACCTAATACTCTACTTGTTGCCATTATCATCACAACATGCATTTTTTGTCATCGCGGCAACAGAAATACGCCATCTGTTTTAATTTCATACATACATACATACGTCTATATCCCTTGCGGGGTAGACAGAGCCAACAGTCTTGAAAAGACTGAATGGCCACGTTCAGCTATTTGGCTTAATGATAGAATTGAGATTCAATCATTAAGCCAAATAGCTGAATAGTGACAGGTTGCTAGCCCATCGCCTAAAAGAAGAATCCCAAGTTTGTAAGCATATCCCTTAGTGGCCTTTTACGACATCCATGGGAGAGATGGAGAGGTCCTATTCTTTTTTGTATTAGTGCCGGGAACCACACGGCACTTATGCCACGGTACGTTATAATTTCAACTGTCTAAATATCACAGTTCATGAGATATAGCCGAGAGACAGACTGACAGACAGTTCCATACTAAATTTCTTCATTTTTTTCAACCTCAAAATCTTAAAAGCGACATTAGACCACGCTACATACCGTCGTATGCTCTAATACATCATTTCGTCTTACATTTTATCATGCCTCGCTTTTCCCTGGTTATGGGCCAAATTAATGGAGTCTGTCAAATGGCTCTTCAAGATATGGGAGAATAAAGGATTCTGAATGTGGAGGGGTGAGCTATGAAGACGTATTTAGGGGGTTGTAAAGCGGACGGTAATGGCAGTAAAATTGTTCTGGATGGGTGACCACGTGTGACGGTTAAAGAGAGAATTAGGGAAGTAATAAAATGTGGTTAGTTTTAAGGTTAAGAAGTATTACTTTTATTCTATATAATCGGCTTATTCAAATATTAAAATAGGTTCAGAGTATGTTGACTATATACATATAAATACAATCCCGCATGTCCTTTCTGGGGTAGACAGAGCCAATGGTCTAGAAAAGGCACATTTACCTGTATGACTTCATGACAGAATTACTACTAATACTTTAAGTTATGTATTTATACTAATATTATAAAACTGAAGAGTTTGTTTGTTTGTTTGTTTGAACGCGCTAATCTCAGGAACTACTGTTTTGAATTAAAAAAATCTTTTTGCGTCGAATAGACCATTTATCGAGGAAGGCTATATAACATCACGCTGCAACTATAAAGAACAAAGAAGTCATGGAAAATGTGAAAAAACGGGGAGAATTATTCATCCTTGAGGGCTTCAATGATGCCCATAATAACTATTATACGCGGACGAAGTCGCCGGCACAACTAGTTAACTAATAATCCTCTTAAGGCTATTGTCTGGATATTTTTCCGAATTGCCATCTCCCTGGAATCTGCTTATGATATATTCCCAGAAGCCTTCGCAAACCACCACCCGCATGGTAATACAGTCATTATTTTATAAAGGTTTAAGTTTATTTTTTAATCAGGATAGTCCAGGCGAAAGATTGAGTCAATAATAGCCTAAACTCATAAGTTTTCACGAAGAGAATTATGGTAATAATCATGACAAGTGGAAAGATTCAGTCACTTCGTATATCATTCTTGAAAGACCTGTTATTTTTTTGTATGTATGTAATAGGTATACTTTTACCAGATGTAACTAGATAGGTATACTTAAAATGTCTCCTATTATGTATGGGTACGTACGTGTTATAACTATTGTTTGTTACCCAAATAAATATATAAACACCCGCAAAAAGTAAAAAGGGCAATGGCGAATTTGAATCACGCCCGGCCCAAATTGATTTGGTGCCAAACAGTTGCGTTTAAATTCGCAGTCACGCGCCTTTTATTGTAAGGCAAAAGTTACAATAGCCCGGCGCGAATAGTAATCGCTTCCCGGCCCTAATGTTATGTAATACTCGAAAATTGCCAGAGCCCTTTGGGCGAATCTACAAATATGTTTGAATTTCGAATCTTTCCGGTTACGTGTCTCAATTTGAATGATGAGTGAAGAAAGATTGATAGGCGTATATTTCTTTTTTGTTTTGCTTTTGAAATGTACGTTTTTTTTACGCAGTTATGCCATGTCTATTTTTCTTATAGTCTAGGTTTAAGAGACTCCGCTTTAGAAGTTGTCGTTCAAAAAGTTCGTAATAAATACGTTTGTAGAGCTGTAAGAAATAAACAAAAATAATATACAACAGAAGCACTAAATTATCTCTAAATATTCAGTAAGCATAAAATAAATACTTATCGCCTTATACCTTATATTTTTTAAATATTTCCCGGCAATCTTGAGCGAACGAAACACCGAAGATAACGACCAACAATTAGATGTTTTATGACAAACAAAAAAAAAAATCAAGTAGGGTGAAATATTCCTAGATTGCAAATAACAACAGTACAGAAGTGACATCTTCATATCATTGAATGATTCAATCAGAGAGAACAAAAGAAAAAAAACATGCATTTACATACTATTTATTTATTTATTTAAAACATTATTGAGCTTCAAAAGTATAATAGGTAGGACTTAATGCTAATAGCATTCTCTACCAGTCAACTTTTGGAAAAAAGCAAACAGATAAATAATCCGGTGTCAATAAAAAATACAAATGTTTATTCATAGACATACATAAATAAGAACAGAATCCTTATCATTATTCTTAATCAGTGCTGGTAAGTCTTTACAAGAATGTTGGCTCGTTCACCCCGCGAGGTATATATATACACGCGACTATATGTATGTATGTACTGTCGGTAAATGGCTTTAACACAATGTACTTGAATTACTTACAATTTATAAATTTTACAAAACCAAAATAAATAAACAAACGCTAGATGGTGGCAGTTAAAAAGACAAAAACATATTAAATACATAACTTGCTTCTGTATTATAAATATTTTGTATTTGAGATCGGAAGACAAATTTATTAATCGTGGATAATCCGATGCTCGAAGCTTTCTTCAAACAAACGCTTGTCGGCCAAAGCGGGATTGGTCTAATATTTTTCAGATATTCCAATAACTTTAAATTATGTTGCCACTTCGGAAAAAATCTAGATATTTTTAAAGAATCCACATTCTCATTGGATATTTTTGTAAGCGCGAATTATGATAAAAGTGATTATATCTGATTTTAAACTTTCGCGTCGGTTAATACTATTTATAAATAATAAAGGTATGTTCCGTGACCACAGATCATTGTATCATGATTCGAAACGTCCGAGATAAAATAAAGGTACGTTACGTGCGCATTATTTATACATAGTGATCATATCTCTCTTTACATTGGTACCATTATATTTGTTTCCAATTCGATATGGAAAAGAATATATTCAAGTTAGCTTGACTATTGAGCTTTTCTTATTTATTATACATATCTTTATTATGCTTTAATTATAACAAAAAAAAAACTGTGAATAATCCTTATCATCAGGATCTTTGCAGATAAGTAAACTTATGTGGCAACACAGTTTTGTTCATTTTGGAACCTAAATCATACTAAATATGATGAATATGAATGAAGTAAAATATAAAGAGATCGCGCCAAGTAGAAATATATAAATTTCTGCCTACTCCTCCGGGTGAGAGGAGTGATATAGTAACTTATGTAAAAAGCAACCTCAACGTCACGTGGCCTCTTTCCGAAATTCTGCCGACCCCGTAAGTGATATATAGTCGTGATAGAAATCTAGTCTACCTGGATAAAATGTTTTGTTTCTGTGCCTTTTGTTTGCCTCATATATAAAATGTTATAACGGTGACTGCATCTTAGTTTAAGCATATTTGTGAATTATTTTCTCATGTAAGTGGATTTATTGTAATCTTTTTATGAGAATAAACTCTTTAAACCTATATATTGTATCAAATAAACATGAGAAGCACCATTATTATAGCTAATTTAACCCCCCAAAACCTACTCGAAATCAGCACTTGTACCAAGCGGCATGTAATATTAATGATTCCTGTCAGATTCCTCGCAGCGTTTCTGAGACGTGAAGGTTTATACAAAGCAACCATCACTCACTTTCCCAACAATGCGGCAATAAAATGTACAGAAATAAATTGAGATAACAGATATATTTGTCATTTGCTGATGGTGTTTACAAGCCTTATTATGGGGAGAGTTATCGCGCTCTATTGTGTGATTCCTTTTCGCTTATGACGTCATATTTTACGGTCAAACGGATAAGATTTTGTGTTGGCACGAAAGATGGGGTGAACATTTTTTTTGTAGAGTAAATAAAGTGTGAAGGTTTCTGTCTGTTTGTATCGCTTTCACTACTAAATCACTAAATTCTTTATCACCAATTTTGCAATGAAAACTTTATTAAAGATTTACTTAAGTATCGAGGTCAGACATGAGTTGGTAGGTAATATGATAAATATAGGATATATTTAAAAAGCTATAATGGAATAATACTACATATTAAGTTCACGGCCAGGGTTTTATTCTGAGGAAAAATATACTGAACATTCCTAATACATTGTTGTTATGTTATTGTCGTATTTAATTGGCACTGGGATATTTTCAGACAGACGATTTATATTCATGAATACAAGGAAGTGATGTGAGGGTGCTGCTGCTGAGCCGTTTTTTTTTCTTAATTGGCGGGGTCTATTCACACGATTTGTCTATTAACGAAATTCAGATTCAATACTACACGCCAACGTCTTAGTTTACAAAGCATTCGATTTATTTTACAACTAGCTGACCAGGCAGACGCTGTTTTGCCAATTATTTTTATATATTATTACGGAACCCTATTTTTTTCCAAAATAAAATATAGTCTATGTTACTCGTGGATAATGTAGCTTTCGAATGGTGAAAGAATTTTTAAAATCGGTCCAGTAGTTTTTGAGCCTATTCATTACAACCAAACAAACAAAGTTTTCCTCTTTATAATATTAGTGTAGATAAGCAAGTGAAAAGAAAAAGCTGTCAAACAGCACGTTTTCTGTGTATGTATTGAACATTACATTATTTTGTGAGAAATGGAGCAGATAAAAACAATTAAAGTGAACCCTGAAAGTTGGACGTCGCGGCGATGTCCCCAGATGCCTGTAACCTGCACAATGTCTATGTAAATGAGCAAGAAACTTTCATGATTTACAAGCTGAGGAACCAGTTTTTAGGGTTCCGCGACCGAGAATGTTTCCTTCCACTTGTCTGGCGTGAATTAAAAAGTTACGGGTAATCTTTGTCTTGTCAGCTGCATTTGAAGTGTTAACACTGCGATGAAATGGATATTTTTTAAGTATTACATTTATCACACCAGTGTACATTACTGAAAAAGTTATTGCTCATTACTGATTGACGGATTTGAACTGGAGGAATCACGTTACTTTTACCTATACCTCCTATTCAGTTCTAATTTAGGTCAACCCTATTTTTTATAATTAATTTCCTTAACCACGTCATAACTTTAATGAATCGTAAATATTATCTAATAAAGTATATTTTCGCGCGCTTAATATGTCTTTATGACATCATATAACCCCTAATATCCTGCAGAAATATGATTATCTCATACAAACGTGCCACGGGCACCGAATATAGGACTATTTTATATGTTTGCTTAGGATTCCTATTACGGACCTCTAAAATTAGAACCATTTATTAGAACTATGTTTGTTATGAAAACAATAAGTTTTGTTTACCAAACAAATTAATAAGGATCCCCAAAAGATAGTTCATTAATGGGGAATGTAACAAAAAGTATTTCACTTATCATAGTGTTTGCAATTACGAAAACTATACTAATTATAACTTAATTAATGCTCATAACTTTACTTCAAGAAGTTAATATAATAAACATAAAAACTTAAGATCCATTTAATTGATGTTAAAAATTGCAAGAGTATTCTTATGAAATCAAAACAATTTTGAGGCCAAAGCTGTCTACAAGTAACTATACCTTAGTCCAAATATATTTTTTATGACAATGATCTTTATCATCGCGCATTACATAACGCTATTACGGGAGCGAAGTCACATGAAAAAGAGGAAAGTAATAAAAAGATGGAAACAATTTTTGCATTCACAGCAATCATTCGATGCCATCCATTCGAATATTTTAAACCGATTAATGGAGTTAAAACAGTCACCTACGAAATCGTGAATTTGTACGCAATAAAAAAAGATACTAATTAATTTAATTGTGCAATCATCTGGCTTTATGCAATTATGCATGCAAATAATTTCCACGGGAGAGAAAACCCACGTAACATCTTGTTTTTTTTATATATATGTATTTCCTCCTGGTATTTGTCAAAATTACATACTCACCTCTCTGGCCTGTGGCCATTGACCTTTTGGAACTTTGGTTCCAAAAGGAAGTTCCCTGGATTGGGTAAGTCACATTTCTACTCTAAGGGACCTCCATCGCACCCACCTACGCAAACTTTACAGTGGAACCTAATCCAAATTGCATTAAAATAAAACCAGCAAAAGAACAACGTGTCTATTTCCTTTGTCGCCTACAACGACTTCTTTAAGAAAGCGATGGAGTAATCCTATTCTGGAATCTTGAGAACCACACAGCACTAATACCAAACCTAAGTAAATAAAGTCCTCTCAGTCTAAATAGGAAAATATATCACAACTACACGCGTTCCCCTTAATGGTATACATTATTAAACCAGCGTACCGCAATTGAGATTAACGCCTGCCCCTTAATTAGAATAGTCTCTAAATAAATACAGGCCGCCATGTTTTTTCTGATTACCCAAGATTTCCCTGAAAATACATCAGGGAACTCTGTGTTTGGCATAGTGATGAAGCTGTAGATTAATTAGTTTATTTGAAAAAAATAAACAATAATAATAAATATATACGGTACACAATACACAGATTGAGTTTGCCTCGAAGTAAGTGCGAAACTTGTTTTACGAGATACAAACTCAATAAATACTTATATTTATGAACATCCAAGACCTAGACCAATTAGATAAAGTTCGTTTCTCATCATGGCCTGGCGAAGGGCTGGAAAAGTCCGTAAAGAACGAATGACAAGACTTTTTAATGTAAATCAACGTTTAATTCTGTAGCAACCGAGAATTAGTTTACTAGTTGCTTTCACATTTTCAATACCAAACATAATGTCAGATTTGTAGTGAATATTTGTTATGTTCTGTTACAGTCTTCATAATTTATTCCAATCATATCACTTTATACTTTTTTACGGCAACTGAACACAAACATATCGATATGAGTTGAATTTCTTCGAAAATAATGACATTTATTTATTTCCAGTTGACAAAAATAGAGCAAAGTCCATAAACATCGTAATTTCAAACCTTATTATATATAATAACTGACTTTGATACAAAAATAAATGATATTCCAATTACAATAAACCAAAGTGTCTTTAAATTTTTGAATAAAATATAACCCTGTAAATACCATCTTCAGTTAAATAGATACAAGTTATTTTATTATTCATAAAACGATGTAAGTTTTATTTATAAACTGTCTTACGTTTTATACCCTTGGGCCGAGTAAAACAGTATATACGACGTTAAACTATAAAATGCTCGTAATGTCATAAAACTAGTTAAAACGAGATGTTTTATAGTATCTTCTCTCTCTCTCTCTCTCTCATCTTAGTTTATACATACATACATACATATAATCACGTCTATATCCCTTGCGGGGTAAACAGAGCCTACAGTCTTATAAAGACAAAGAGGCCACGTTCAGTTGTTTGGCTTAGTGATAGAATTGAGATTCAAATGGGTTGCTAGCTAGTCGCCTAAAAGAAGAATCCCAAGTTTATAAGCATATCACTTAGTCGCCTTTTACGACATCCATGGGAAAGAGATGGAGTGGTCCTATTCTTTTTCCTATTAGTGCGGGAACTACACGGCACTCATCTTAGTTTATTCAGTTAAATTTATCGCCATGTTGGTTTCAATAATCTTTCTTCGCGTTCAGGAAGAAATAGTCCGCTTTTAATGACGATTTAAGACTGAGTTAGTCAAATAATAACACGAGTATACTCCTGTCAATGTTAATTTGATCTGAACATCATTTTTATGGCATAATTTGAAAATTTCAAAACTCATGCGGTCTTATGAGTTTTGACATTATCACCGCTACATTTAACTTTTATGACTTTATGCGATGCGATGATTTTGTTACAAGGCATGCCATTAAAAATTTGTATTGTTGATACCTTCCGTCTGATCTCTGAAACTCTGATGACAGTTATGGAGAATTAAAGTGTAGAATTTGTAGATTACTTTTAATTACGTCGATACTCTAAGACATGAAAGCACGTTGACTAAGCAAATATACAAAAGAAGTGTGAATGGGACTGTTGGAGTGGTAAGGCCTAAACGAACGTACCTTGTCAGAGACGTTCTAGCAAAAGGTCAGGTCAAGAGTACCCGAAACCGATGAGCTCGCATGAAGAGAGTTATGAATGTAGATGAAGCGAAAGAAGTGTGCAGGGATCGTGGTAAGTCGAAAGTATGGTCTCTGCCTACCCCTCCGGGAAAGAGGTGTGATTTATGTATGTCGATATGTACTCTAATATTTGTAGGGCTAATATAGAACGGCTTGTTGTCCAGGGTAAAGTGGAAGGCTCTCGACCGCGCGGGAGGTCACCCATGCGATGGACCGACCAAATAAAGTCTGTGATTGGCGGTTCACTTAACGAGTGCAGCAGGATGACTTCCAGCAGGGAGAAATGGCGGGACATCGTAAGGCGCACATTGGCGCCGCCTCCAACACTACATGATGACCACGACCACTCTGTCAAGAGTGACACGACTAAGAAGAAGAATTTGTAGGGAGACAAGAATGTGTCTGACTAGTTGAGAGCAGCGCATTACTTGATTTCTCTTCTATGTAGGTACAATTATTCAGTAGAACTATTCAGTTATACAAGACAAATTAAGTTAGTTGATGGTTATGTTACAAATTCGTACACCACAATTTCAGTACCATCGCATTTTCCAAATTACAATATCTATTTACCAAAAACCTGTAACATTTGTTCGACTATACATTGTCGGGAAACTTTTACCGCAATGACGTCAACATTCAAATACAATTATTAATTTAACTCTGAGTGGTTCGAACTTAAATATTAACACGAAATTTGAATGAGAAAACTCGTGATGGTGTAAACAACAATGCATTTACATAAACCTCGAAAGTTGTGCTGTGAAATGCTCTTTTTTACCCGCTTGTGGTATTTGAGGGGTGTTATTTAAAGGCCTCTGTGGCACAGCGGTAGTGCTCTTGCCTGTGACATAGTATCGCCCGGGTTCGAATCCCGGCCAGGGCACGGTGAGAATCGAGCTTTTTTTGATTGGCCCAGGTCTTGGACATATGTTTTATAATATTTTATATAAAATATAGTGTCGTTGTGTTAGTTCCTCTTAACAAACTCAATTTGTGTTATTTTTTTCCGTATATAAGTAGGCAAAATTTGAATTCTCGGTTTAAATAAATATAAACGCGACAAATTATACAGATTGAGTTAGCCTTGAAGTAAGTTCGAGACTTGTGTTACGTGATACTAACTCAACGGTACTATATTTTATAATAAATACGTATATAGATAAACATACAAGACCCAGGCCAATCAGAAAGAGTTCTTTAGTTTGATGGCTAAAAGATCAAAGATTCTATTTGTTGCTTTCATTGTATTCTTTAAAAGAAAATACATAGTGTGTGCGTGTGATGCTTCTCTTGCAATATATATGGAGAAAGGCTTATGAACTTCGGAGTCTTCTCTTGGGCTATAGGCTAGCAATCTAATTCACTACCCTGGAATTCTATCATTAAAGCTATCCAGTAAAATATGGCCCTCGTGATATTTAACCAGCTCTAGCTACTAGATTAGAGATAAGAACGCGATTGTGGCTTGGCTAGTCTACGAAATCGGATACATCGTAGCGTTGCTACGCCGCGTCGTAGCCATAGTTCTACGCCGTAGACTCCACGTGAAAATATTAAACAGACGCGACTTATTTATAAACAACTTTCTTAAGTATTTTGTACTAAACTTAAAAGAAAATGATACTACGAGTATTTATAATATAACGAAAAGTGCTTAAAGTCGAATCGATTTAATTAAATACATATTGACTGTTTTATAATTTGTAATATTACTTATCTTATTTTTATGTGGAATAAAGAGTTCACAAACAAATTATCAAGCCTATGCTATTGAATTAGTCTTTAAACAATTCGATTGAATGATTAATTTGACTATACGTACTATATCGCCGACACGAGGGCCTTTAGTCTTTTTGAGACATTTAGTTTTGTCTACCCTTAAGGGATAAAGACGTGATTATATAGGTACTTAAGATCAAACAACCTGAGTGAGGTGACCACACTTCTCGTACTCCCAACAAATAACAAGGAGCGTTAAAACTTTAATTGGTACGGACGCGGCATTAATTCGGACCTTAATTACCCTTGTTTATGGTCTAGTTTCGAAATTACGGTGCCTTTAGCTTTGACATTATGTTTAGATACTGCAGGTAGAAGAACAAAGGAAAATATTTGTACGTTTAAAACTGTTGATTGGAAGGAGTAAATGCGCCATAGTAATAAATGCAGTAGGTTAAGTTTTAGGTTTAGAAGCGGTGGTCGAACACTAATATTGGAATTATTGATAATAATTTTTATCACTAGTTTCATTTACAATGGATGTAATGTACTTCTTTATTTTAAGCTTCAAAAGATGGTTCAAATTCTTACACGCCCACTAGACTTTTGTGATACGAGTATAAATTACTTAATTTTATTGATAGATTGTCTATTGCTGAGAAGAAACATCGTGAGAATAACTGCTCATTTAGGGCGTATTATATAGGTAATTTTCCTTTGTAGAGGCTGTTGAGGTCAGACAGGAGTCGCTCTGTGGAAAACCCTAAGTTATTCAGTCCAGAATCCTACTCATAATCATACATTGGGTCAGAGTTACGTGTGAATGCAACTAAAATTAAAACTAAGACGAATAAGGTCTTTTGAAGATAGATATATTAACTGGCCTGTGACCAGTTGGCTAAGATACTAAACCTTGTGTTTTCCCAATGAACTTAGAGATATTTGAAAGCCTGTCACCAGGGATATTAGTACGGGTTTTAGTCGAGCAAGTATTTAATCAACGCCATCTAGTGGTTACGCGATGGCACTAATACATACAAATGACGTTTATACGCCCATTTTGATCGAGTAAAACTCGATGTAACCCATCATTGGCTACATACTTACCTTGTGTTTCCCCAAGTTTATGACTGAACAGTCGAGGACTGCTTCTCTGCCGATGTAGAATGTGTGGTTTCCTATAGGCCGTTCAAATTGTGGGACGTCTATATTCTTGTTTATCACGTACGAGTCTGAAAAGAATGAAGATAGTTTCTAATTATTATTTAAAGAGATAAGGCCGTTTAACATTACAGAAATTTGAAAGACATATTTACTAATTATTTTCATGTTTTTTGAGATATACTTCCTTTATCCTTTGCGGGGTAGACAAACGATGTCGAAACCAACGATGGAATTAATAAAAGCGTTTACAAAACACCAGCCCATCGCCTAAATGAAACATTCCAAGTTTCTTAGCCGTCCATGGGAAAGAGAGGGAGTGATCCTCCTCTAAAGCCCGTGTGGTTCCCGGCACTTTCTTGAGACTTCAGTAGGAAATTCCATGTTAATCTCTTTTAACTTTTAAAGACAATACCGAGACACATATTTGGAAGCCCCTCAGTCCGTTTATAGAATATCAAATATTGAATGTTCACAATACACCTGGTGAGTGATGTAAATAATTTATGAACGATGAATGCAGCCGCTTTACTCGCTATTTACGGATATTGATCGACGTACGATGAGGTCAAGATACTGTAATGCCTTTGTTATACTCAAATTAGGTAAAATGTGTAACAATTTTTTTTGTTTGATTGAAAAAACTTAATAAATTTTGCTGTTGAGGGTTAATAGATGAAACAAGCTCAGGTTTCGGTATAACCTTCTCTTCTTTTGCAATCCAATGTAACTCTAAGGATTGAAAAATATGACATTAAGCACTTTCTTGCACCCTTCTATTTTTATGCATGAAGTTTATTTTAAATGTAGAATTGCTTTTTCAGTAGTTATTTTATAACATGTAACATAACTAAGAGTAGGTATTATAAAATCTAAATAATAATCCATTATGTTTCGAATCAGTTGATTAATTGGTTATTTTTGTGTCCGAGCCTTAATTAACGACAGCTTTTTTGATTACCAAGTGATAAAATATTAAAAATCCCGACCGATCCCATAAACCCATTAGCGCGTAAAGGAGCATCTTCCAAAACATTGATAGAATTATGAAAATAGGCGGAAATATTACTGAAATTGGCAATCCTCTTAATTGAATGGTCAATTAGCAGGTAATCAAAAGGTAGCAACTCGAAATTACTCCATTTTCCAGGAATACTTTCGCGAAGATTTCAATTTGACGTAACAATGCATCACAATATCCGTTCCCTTCTAAACAAAAGGGCGCTTAGTGCAGTTCAAACAAAGCCCTCTCCAGGTAATTATGGAGTACCTTCCGCACTTTAATTAGAATCCCTTATAGAGCTATCGATCTTGTAATAGCCGACAATTCATACTTATGAGGGTAGAGTATCAGAATCAAGCATTTAATTTATATTATTTAATGAATAAACGACTTATAAACTTGATGTTCTTCTTTATCATAATTCCATTTTGAAATTAATAAAGTGTACGTTTGCTTCGTTTTCCCTAATTTCTAAACTATGTAACTACAAATTTTATTTTTTTATCATGAAATCTCAGTTTGGTCTTATGGCTCGCTTGGTCGAGAATGCCTCGTGGCATTAAGTCCACTTATTGTACATTATTAGGGCTGTAATAGAATAAAATAAATAAATAAAATTACTTAATTATCCACTTCTATCTTTAGTGAATAATGTGGAATAATGTCATTTCTTTCCCATGGATGTCGTAAAAGACTCTTGTTGGCGATGGGCTAGCAACCTTTCACTATCTGAATCTCAATTCTATCATGAAGCCATGCAGCTGAGCGTGCCTCTTCACTCTTTTCGAAACTGTTGGCTCAATCTACCCCGCAAGAGATATAGACGACACTATATGTACATATGTATGTACCTACTGAAAATAACTTATGTATATTACATTAGTGATTTTTTACATTTTATCTAGTTTTAACACAATAATAGACATTTCAAACCGTTATGTAATCTGTAGCAATACCCTAACGGTCTTACAATGAATTAGCTTTTAGGTAATTACCGAGACCGCTCCCGTACCATAATTACCAACCCCTTTATAGTGCCATAGATTTTAACTGCTATAGTGGAGTCCCATTAGACGTATGATGGAAAATTTTATGCCATCATCATTCCCCCTAGCATTGATCCGCACTTCTCTGGAGAGGAGCTTGGGGTGCGTCTTTTGACCATGATTTTGGATTGGCTAAATGCCTTTGCAACCATAGGCACGCCTCAAACCTTTAAAAGTATTGAGAAGAAAAGTACTCTCTACCTTTTATCCAGGACAAATACTCTTTAGATAGGATTTGCTAAGAGAAGCTGCTTGTAATAAATAAATATACATGGGTCATATTACACAGATGGTGTTGCCCTCGAAATAAGTTCGAAACTTGTGTCATGTACAAGATACTAACTCAAAATATACCTTTTTAGTCAATTACTTATTGGACAAAAACAGTGACTAAAATAATCTTAGACCCGAATAAAAATCATCAATTTGTTCCATTTGGACTGGAAGACAAACAAATTCATTTTGGTTGAAAATATAAGTATGTTAAAATACAGTATCGCCATATATTTTAACAAAAATATTTCACGAACATATCAACAAAACAACGTAAAACAATAAATAAGCCTACACGGGTAAAGTCTTATCGTACATAATTAAATTGGGGCCGATACCTATGTATGTGTATGTCCGAAATGTTAAAACAATAAAATTTCCCATCTATATTTCTTTGCTCAATTTTGTCGTAACTGACGGAATAAAGATGAAAATTCTAAGAGCCTTTAATTGGAATGTTGGATGTCTTCGGAATGTAGACAACGTAGATAGGCTTCGTTAAGTTTATTGGTTTTCTTAAAATTGTTAATTCATAAATACTCTTTAAATATAAAAAAATAAGACCGAATTTTTCTATTTCATTCCTAGACAAATGAAAAAACACAAACTCTTACTAAACTTTTAAGTTATGATAGCGGTCGCTTACCACTTTCTTACAGTTGTCACTACATTCGCTTACTTATTAACCGAAAAAAAGGGATTTAAATTCTTCATTGCTTCTCGCCCACATAACAAAATCCAATCACTCTGAAAACACGTACATACAAGTTCATTTAATATTTCAAAAGGTAAACAAATCAAATATTAATCACATTAAAAGTTCCATGTAACATTGGTTTTTGGTAGATTAGGTAATAGGAATGTCCAGTTTACAGACCTATGGCGTCCTTTATTGCTCTTAAAATTCAATGTCTTTAGAGAGGTCAACGCGTTACGTTACACTGGCTGACCCACGAAAGTCGGTACTTGTGTAAACAATTAGGGAAAGTTAAACACAGATCGGCCCAAACTAAGGCGATCTCTCATTTGATTTGATGGGCACTGGATAGATAAGCGATGTAACATTCCATGTTTATATTGTGTGAAAATTGCTTTATGTTGCTCGCTTACTGGAAATTAATTTCGGGGTGGCTTCACTTGGGGAAGTTCGATTAGTTCAATGTACCTTTGTTTGTGGAATGACTGAAGGGTCAGCTCAGACCGAGACGAGATGTGACGAAAAGTACGGTTATCAAAAAAGTGCCCTCTTTAATCTCTGCGGGTTCCTCCACTAGTGTTTCCTTCGTGAATCTGGAATCCGATTTCTGACCTTGTCCTCTCAATAATGAATGACAAACAAACCATTTCTTTTTCAATATCGAGTAAAAATACTAAGTTTGACGGTTCCCCGGCAACTCGGTTAGATGATCCGAACTGTATAATCACGTTATAAAATAATTTAGCGCAAACTTTACACTCGAACCTATAATTTTAGTTCTCAGTTCCTCAAACTCCATCAAAGTTCCGAAACACGGTTCGGGGGCAATCAAAAGGCTAACATTATAATTAGTGGGGGCATTAAAATTACGACGTAATTGAGACGAAGCTATGTTTGGTACCCCGGAATCGTTCGCGAAGTCACGCCACCTTGTTTAGTGGTATGTTTCCATTATATGTATTTGAAGATGCTAGTTACGAATAAAGGATAGAAGAGTTTTGATTTTCGAAATACAGAAGAATCTTCCTTTTCTGGATTATGAATAGATACATAGATAAACTCTATATTGCGCCAAGAAAAAAGAAATCGGAGAAAAAACAGGTTTTTGAGGTACAAATTCGGACTTATCGCTAAAGCAATCTCTTCCAATCTACCTTATAGTGGGAGGAATCTTACGAATAGAAAGGCGACTGGACAAGTATAGCAACGAAACTTAGCCGGTATAATGACACTAGGAACATGGCGTTATTGATAAAATACTTTTGGTGTGGATAGAGCTTTATAAACAAAGGACGAAAGAGCACATTAAAGTGAGTTTTATGAACGTGCACGGGAACTCTTTGATTCTCGGCAGCTTCATGTCCATGATGCTCGTACGAGCTATAATAAATATTAATTTCTTATAAATCATAATAGCGATATCGTGTGATTCCTGGCACTTAATAATAGTACCATTTATTTCCTATGGATGTCGCAAAAGACGACTAAATGAATGATCACATTCATTTAGTGCTGCTTTTACTAAAATCCAAAATGGGTTACCCTGCAAAGGTTGCGAAAGTAAGATGAAAGTCGTTTCGTGTAAAAATCTGGTGTACTCAATTCAGGATCATGTTAAAACCGGCTTCGGGCTTCTCTCCAGAAATGTGAGGATGTAATAAGGTTTAAAGCCAGGCGGAAGAAGTTTCTAAGAAGCTTATGGTAAGGTCCAAACTTAGATTTTTAGCGTATGACAATGGACCCGTACCATGTACCCGTGACAGCCGCCACCTGTCACGATCCACCTCGTGTTAAGCCTTCCGTGGCAATAATTGCCACAAAATTAACATTTTCGCCCGTCGAATTATAACGAAAATTAAAATCCCGCATCCAAAGTGGAACTGTTTCTATTGTGCTTTGATTAATAGATATTCTATTGGGAGAACTTACTAAACACTTTCTTCTGATCATTAAAAGGTAAGTTAAAAACGTCTAATGTTGCCGTGTGGTTTCCGGTACTTCAGAATTATCTTACTCGTATCTTTCCAATGGATGTCGTAAAAGGCGACTAAGGGTAAGGCTAAACTTAGTATTCCTTTTTTGATAAAAAGTATCTTATGTTACTCTTGATGGCTTTTCTGTCTCTGTGCAAAATATCGGTACAGTTTATTGTTTATTATGATTGTTTTCTCGTTATGATATGAATTTAAAAGGATATGTTTTAACATGGCGGACTTAAAGTGTGTGGCTTTTTTACCTTACAGTAAACCGAGCAGATGATGACACTGATAGACGAATTAATAGTTTAATATTTTACTACACACTTTAAAAAATTACAAATATTAATTTAATAGAAAGTAGGTACTGTAGGTGAAAAACTACTAATATCAAATTCTATGTTCGATTTTATCTGTAATCGTAAAAATAAACCTAATATAACTTTATTTTTTTGCAAAAACCGTTTAACCTTTGAAAAACACATCAACGCTGAATAAATCTTACTATACATTATCATATACATACACTTGGTTCATAGCAAATAAAATAGCCAGAGTGCAGAAATGAAGCCGAATGGAAAATACTGAATGCAATTTATAAAGTCGATTATTAGGTGGTATTTTGTGGGCTTACATCAAAGAAAAGTTAAAAACAAAAGATAATATAATTACTAAAAGTATATTTTTCGAACCATATGCTGCATTAACCAACTCACTTAATTCCTGCAGAAAAATTGATGTGGAACAAAATATATAACAGTTGACTTATAAAAATAGGCTATGAAAAAGCATTTTTTTTAAATTTGTTACAGTGAATTTATTCAACAAATATAATTATAAATGCATTACAGGATCCATATCACACACATTGAGCTAGCCCCGACGTAGGCACATAGCTTGTGTCATGAGATATTATCTCAACGATACTTTTTACAATAAATACTTATTGATAAACACACAAAAAAGTAGTTTTTCCTCATCCATGCCCAGGCCGAGTTTCGAACCCAAGACCTTTTATGTCTCAGTAACACTACCGCTAGACACAGAGGCCGTCAGAAGTGCCACATCTGTAATTATGTGAATTGTGATAAAACTACGAGTGAGCACCACACATTTATTATCTGCGAAAACTTTTTATCTACGACGCGTGGAATGAAGCGTTATTTTTTGCCTTTCGGTCGGAATACCGCGTGTTTTTATTACATTTACTTGTTTTGACGTGCTGAGAATAAAAGTCTCTTTTTATGTTTTTCTAAACAAACACTTACTATCTATCATTAATCTATTACATCTTCGCGGATTCTGAAGAGTTGTATACGTGTCCTGAAATTCAACAATATAAAATCATCCACTAATATTCCTAATTTCACGACAGAGGTCTATCTTCAAGGTTCAATGTAACTCCATGATCACACGACAAATTATTTTTGTTTAATTCTTATTTGTTTACTTATTTATATACCTACACAAAATTATATACAGGAGCATTTAATACAGTAATTCTAGTACAAAGGTGCTTCTTATTTAAATAAATTTCTTCCAGTAGACCCATGAGAGGATATTCTGAACCTAAAATTCATTGTGAATGTATTTGCATCCAATTTGGTTAACCTTAGCAATCACATTTGCAAGACTTCTAAACCTCTCATGCTCATTTACCAAAATTAAATCCAGCCAAAAATTCGGCTAATAAGGTCGAAAATCCATTGGATTCTTGTGCCGTGACGCGTAAAAAGGAAGCAGGCAGTTCCATAATGGCATTTTAATTTATTAGAAAGGAATGATTTTCAAGTTTCTCACTTCGGAATAATTTTAAAAGAATTTTGATGTTGAGGCGTCCTGCTGTAACTTTTGTGACATTGTAATTTAATGTTGGGAGCTTTAGCTAGGTGTAATTAGAGTTATAGAAAAATATATTATGGTTTTGAAAGCTTAGAGAAAATTTGCTTCAACTAACTTTGGAACCAATTCTTTATGAAGAAAATTTTGTTATCCTTTCTCCTATTATTGATAAACGATAATAAGTACATACTCGTCAATATATATTGTAACTAGTAACATTAACATCCGTTACCGCTGAAAGATCCACCTTCCCCTAGATCTCATAAGAATTCTACAAAAATTCAAAAATACAAATCCGTACTTTTACCTTAACAGTAATATAATAAGTAATGATCGAAATAAATATCATTACCACTGTTTGAAAATCGAACTTTTAAATATACATATATTGTACTCTGCCGCAACGCTCCATATTTGAATCTTTGTTCAACCTATCGTTATATTAGAATAGATTAACTTTTTAAAATGTTCGAAATTCAAAACCTAACGTTGCGGATTCTGCCTTTAACTGAACTTGTATTCAGTACCAAGGGGTCATTTGGATCCCATGCACGTTTCATCGAGCCGCGCGCCCGCAGTTTCTATAGGTACATTTGCTGGAAAGGTTTAATGGTTAACATTTAAGAGGATTTTACTATATTTTATGCGTAACTTCGTAAATTTTAAACGACTCTTACACTTTTTCATCCATTTTTAAGACCAACGGAGCTTGAATGAAGAGAGTTATGAATGTGGATGAAGAAATCGCGACCAGCTGAAATAAAAATTGTGCCTTCATAAAATCTACTCATTTTTATTTTTAATCTTAATAAATATCAATTAATAAAATCGTATTAATAAAAAAAATAACTGAATTAGCCCTTGATTTAATACAAATAAAATTTCTAAATGAGATGAAATATAATAAAAATACAGCACAAAAATATTATGAGTACCTTTCGAAGTTAGAAAATGAGCGCGTAAGTGTTCTTGATGGAACGTGACGTGGGTGGCAACCACTTGGAGATAAGACCGATGGTCCCGACTTGTTATAGAAATATTATTTTATTAACATTGTACGTATATAGAAACATGTGCCGTGTGGTTTCTGGCACTTTAGCATGGCACCAATAAATCTTCACTTCCATATCTTCCCCATGTTTGTCGTAAAAAGCGACTAACAGATAGGTTTATAAGATGGGGACTCATCTTATAGGTGATGGGCATTTGGGCAAGCAACCTGTCACTACTTGAACCTCCATTCCATCATGAAACCTTAACGTGGTTTTTCAACCTTTTCAAACTGTTGGCACTGTCTACCCCGCAAGGGATATAGACGTGCCTATTTATGTGTGTATGATATATGTATGAAGATAGAGACATTATCAATATTGCATACTCGGGTTAGTCATAAATAATTGGCTTTTACTTCAACAGGTTTTTCAAAATACCTACTAAACGCACGTACTAGATCCGATGAATGAAAACAGTTATGAATATGGATGAAGCGAACGAAGTATGAAAGAGTTGAAGCAAGTAGAAAGATGTAGTCTCTACCTACCCCTCAGCAAAAATACTACTAGATTTCACTACCCAACTTTTAAAAAGGGATAGGTTTTACAATGATATCTGAAATTATTTTAAATAAATACCTATTTATAAATACAATAGGCATTAAACGCGCACGTAACGTACCTTTATTTTATCTAGGACGTGTCGAATCATGTTACAATGATCTGTGGTCACCGAGCGACCGAAAATAAAGGTACGTTATGTGCGCATTTAATACTATATAGTATTTATAAATAGTATAGTGCAACGCGATAGTTTAAAATCAGTTATATATACCTACCCGTTTCAAAATTGTCTAAACGTAATATTATTTCACTCACCAACTATGAGAGAGTCGGAAAAGCAAAACCTCTAATATTTCTATGCCGTACGAATTGCAGATGACCTGCAAATCTGTTTCCAGCTGCAACCGCTGGGAGATTAAAACAACCCGAATTTCCGGATGCAGGTTTTCATAACCTGCCCCCCGTACTATGGCACGAGCGACGCCGTATTTATCGCGCGATAAAAAACGCTGACCTACTTGTTTCTTCTTCTTCCTGGCTATAGTCCCGGTTGTATCGTCACCACTCTGGAGAGGAGCCCGGGGAAGGCTCTAGACCATGGATCCTGGATTGGGTGAGTAAGGTTTTAACTCAAAGCGACTTCCATATGACCTGCGTAACCTTATCAGGGGAACCTTACCCGTATTGGATTATTTGGTTACACATCCTGTTTCCTGAATGTGCAGGTTTCCTCACGATGTTTTCCCACGCCGTAAGAGCATCGGTTAGTTATCAAACTAATGTACATAATTTCGAAAATAATCATTAGTACATGGCGGTGGTGGGATTCGAACCGGTGCCTTTATGCGCAACCGCGCGTTTTGACCAGACACCTTACCTTTTCGACCACTAGTACACTAGGTACTATGGCTGACCTACTATTTACCTGCGCATAATCCTATCAATAGAATATGTTACTGCTATATTTAATCTAAAACAATAACAATATCAACTAGGAATGACAATCACATTATTTTTTAAATATTTAGTATAGACATTACGTATATACTCTTCCCGGATAGACAGAGCCAATCACAGGACTCACGAGCAACGTTAAGCTAAATGACTCGACAATGAAACCTTTTTTTAACATATCACCTGCTCTTTTTATATTAAAGTCAGGAATTCACCAAAGCAACCGCTCTAATATTTCTAAACATCAGACTTGCAGATGAGCTGCGAATCTGTTTCCAGGACTGGAGATTAAAACATCCAGAATATACGGATTATTCCAGATGCGGGTTTTCAATTCCCGGGCTACGAGTTTACCTGTATATCATATTGTTTAAGTAATTTTATCTAAAACATTGACGAATACTAGTTTAGTTTAGTTAGTGCCGTATGGTTCCCGGCACCAATAAAAAAAAGAATAGGACCACTCCATCTCGTTCCCATGGATGTCGTAAAAGGCGACTAAGGGATAGGCTTATAAACTTGGGATTCTTCTTTTAGGCCATGGGCTAGCAACCTGTCACTATTTGAATCTCAATTCCATCATAAAGCCAAACAGCTGAACGTGGCCTATCAGTCTTTTCAAGACTGTTGGCTCTGTCTACCCCGCAAGGGATAAAGACGTGATTATATGTATGTATGTATGTAACATTGACGAATATAATTTGGTATTTTAACATACGAGTATGTACATTATGTGGCGACATCTCTACGCCCAAATCAAAAAAAGAAAATCACGGGACGCTATCAGTCAGAAAAATAGCGAAAAGTCTAATACGCGCAAACAAAGATTTCACGGATTGAAGCATATATACAACCTCCGACACAACATCGTCGGAGCCGCGGTTCCCCAGGCATCACACGTAGTCTGACGGAAGATCTTCCCTTTGGTGGCAGTCGAGACGAATTAACGCTCCCGCTACACATACATACATAGATACTCGTATAGTCATGATTGCAAATAATGGATAATGCATACTTTTATCTTATAAGTATTCTTCAAATACATACATACATATAATCACGTCTATATCCCTTGCCGGGGTAGACAGAGCCAACAAAGACTGATAGGCCACGTTCAGCTATTTGGCTTGATGATAGAATTGAGATTCAAATAGTGACAGGTTGCTAGCCTATCGCCTAAAAGAAGAATCTCAAGTTTATAAGCCTATCCCTTAGTCGCCTTTACGATATTCATAGAAAAGAGATGCAGTGGCCCTGTTTTTTTTTATATAAGTGCTGGGAATCACGCGGCACGGAATTGAGTGTAAAAAAAAAATACAATTATCTATTATTCTTATTTTTTTAATGAAACTGCAGGTGTTGTCGCTTGTCAATGCGTTCCGTTATCGAACGTCAAGTCGGCTCCCGGCGGGGTAAATTGACGACGTTGCCGAGTTCCCTAGGGATCGAATGCAGCTAGTGCAGAACTGTATAAGGATAGTAGTTTAAAACCAATACATCAATTTCAGTATAGTACATTTACTTTTTTTTTAAGTATAGTTTAGCTATGTGGTTCCTTGCCGTGTGGTTCCCGGCGAATAGAAAAAAGAATAGGACCACTCTATCGCTTTCCCATGGATGTCATAAAAGGCGACTAAGGGGTAGGCTTATAAACTTGAGATTCTTCTTTTAGGCGATAGGCTAGCAACCTGTCACTATTTGAATCTCAATTCCATCTTAAAGCCAAACAGCTGAACGTGGCCTATTAGGGCGTTTTTCAATTTCTTTGACCACTGACAAAACAGCATGTCCACTGACTTTGTTTAATTATATAATTAAATATATAATAGTTTAATGTAAATGGCATACGGAAACTTAAAGAAAATTTCAACATAAGTAACTTGAAATAAGAAAGTTTTTAAAAATGATATCCCGATTTGAATAAAATCGATCCAAGTTACGACGTGTCACCCCAATTTACCATGTCCCATACATACCTTCCTAACTTTGAAGCGACATTTCTCAAAATATTTTCATTAAACTTTACATCTAAATCTTTCGGTTTATGGAAAAAGCATTCAAAATTATATATACAAAGAATTTTGATAAGTTTCTATATTAAAATAAGTAAATAAATCAAATTTTATTTTGTCCCTGATTTTTACAATACCGGAATTTCGGATAAGTAACATCGATTTTCTTAAACTTACAAAAATAAATCCTACCAATTCTAGTAATTTTTGTAATGTGGCAACTATTTTATGACAGCTTACGTCGTTTCCGGTTGCTTTTCGGGTCTCTGTGATTTGTTTATTCGTTACTTTTGTGTTCGAAGAGTGATGTCGAAAAAAAAAGTGTTCCAGTGAGTTTGTGAATTTGAACAGGTAAATCTTATTGTTTAAACACGCCTACCATTTAAAGTTGCGTATAAAGTGTCTTTGCAAACAATAAGTTTATTGGAATAAAGAATTACTGGGTATTATATGTAAAATTTTGGAATGTGTAGGCAAATATGTACTTTCGTAACATCCGATTAGAAACGTTATATATAGCCGGAATGAATTTTGTTGCTAATTGGAATTATAAGGCCGAGTCCTAAATAAAAAATCTATTTTTTTCTATTGACTTGATTTTACTTCTTTTTGTGCAAACAAGTAGGTATGTACTAACTAAAAATATTAAAACTGGAATCATTTTAAGCTTTTTGCACAGTGCACACGAAAATAAATTTTGGAGATTTTGTTGATAAGTGGCAAAATCAGTTTAGTAGTTTTTAAAATATTCGATGTTCGATGCGAACGACTAGTATAATTTTAATTTTTTTGCTTCTTTTAAGTATTTCAATTAAGTAAAAATGTTTAATCTTTATCTTGTGTGACAATTACTACATTTTGCATTTCAGATTTCTATACGAACACGAATTAGTATTCAATATACTTAGATAAATTATGGTAGTAATTCTGGACATCGATAAGTTTTTGACTCGCGACGATTTGAGACTACTCGAAAGAGCTAAGTGGCCATGGAGAAGATCGCACTTTATGCTAGCAACAAAATGTCATAACTGTAAAACTAACACCGACGCTAGATTACCTACTCACTTTGTAATATTTAGTGGAGAATACATTCATTGTCTTTTATATCATAATTTTTTCTGGTGTCAAATTTGTTTATTCTTTACTGTATATGATCATTATCCGGAGGACGAGTGCAAATATTGCGAATAATAACAATTAACCTGTAATTGAATAAACAAAAATGCCATTAACCGGAGCTGAACGGGCTAAAAAATTTAGAGAAAAATTAAAGGACGATCCAGAAAAGTATGAAAAATATAAACAGAAACAAAGGGAACTAGTTGCTAAGCGAAGGAAAAAAATTAGTGATTTAGATGATAACGAGAAAGAAAAGCAAAGGGAACAGTGGAGAAAAGAAAAAAGAATTCAGAAAAAAAGAAAAGATGAAAAAAAAATTCAAGAAGCAAATAATCAAGTAACCATACCAAAAAATAGACCATGTCAAACCATGCCAAAAAATAGAAATACTAAAAAGTTACAAAAGGTGTACGCTAACTATTACAGGGCTCAAAAAAATCAGCAAAAGTTGAATACAGTCATTGGTCGTCTCAGAAAGCAGTTAATTCGCACTAAGCAAAAAGTACAAAGTTTGGAAACATCTAAAAATGTAACTGAAAAAGAATTGGAGAATTTAAAAGATGCTATAAAAGAGACATATGCAGAATGCAAAATACTTGCAGAAAAAAGGGCATTAAAAAAAATTGCACATAAATTTAAACAAAAGTTTGGAAAGAATCTGCCGAAAATTTTGGGTCTAAAAACTAAAATAAGATTTTGCAATCGTAGAAGTAATAAAAATTACGGGACATTAAAGGTAATTTTTCTTAATTATTTAGTGTTTCTCTCTGAGTAAGTGAGACCATATTATGATAACGTCGATTCTTATTTTCAAGGTTCGAGAAAACATTGCGGCGTTCTATCTGCGAGATGACGTATCTAGATGTGCAGCTGGTCGTAAAGAGTGTAAAACAAGAAACAAACAGAAGATGCAAGTAAGATATTTGCTGGACACCCTTTCGAACACTTATCGTATGTATGTAGAAGAAGGCGGTAAATTTGGTTTTACTACATTTTATCGCTGTAAACCATTTTATGTTATAGCGCCCACTCGTGCAGCTAGAGATACGTGCTTGTGCATTAAACACAGTAATTTCCAATATTTGTTTAACGCTTTGAAATATCGATCAATCATCTCGTACAAAAATATTGACGAAGTTGTCAAATTTTTTTCTTGTAATATTACTGCATTTAACTGTATGCACGGATGCTGTGAGGTTTGCAAAAATCCTCGCTTAGAAATTGATATTCATCAAGCTAATGATACTATTAAGTGGCATCAATGGGTAAGAACTGATCACAAATACCAAAGAGGTAGTAAAGAATGCGTTACCAAAAAAACAATTAAGCAAGAACAGGTAGGTACTGTCGCTGATTTAACATCCTTATTCATAGAAAAAATACCACTCTTTAAAATACACTTTCACAACTGGAAAGAGCAGCAAAAACAGTATCAAAAATGTGTTAATAATCTTAAAAATGGTGAGATCGCAATCTTATGTGACTTTTCTGAGAACTACGAATGTAAATATGCTAATGAAGTTCAATCAATTCATTTCGGTGCCTCAAAAAACACTATTACTCTTCATACTGGTGCAATATTTTTTACTGATAAATGTCAAACATTTGCAACCGTTTCGGATAATAATAACCATGACCCTGGAGCTATCTGGGCACATTTATTACCTGTTATTAAATATGCAAAGGAAAACTACCCGGAAATTTCTATTATTCATTTTTTTTCAGATGGACCTACAAGCCAATATAGACAAAAAAAAAACTTTTATCTGCTCAATTTATTTACCTGTAAATTAAATCTTAAATATTCTACATGGTCTTTCTCAGAAAGTGGCCATGGTAAGGGCATTGCTGATGGCGTTGGTGGTAGTGTAAAACGCCAATTAGATAGAAGAGTCTCATACGGCTGCGATGTCACCAATGCAACAGATGCCTTTGAAGTGTTGTCTAACTCAATGAAAACAGTTAAATGTTTTTATGTTAACGATACTGACACAAAAAATATTTCTAAACTTATTCCAACCAATATTGCAACCGTTCCTGGAACGATGAAATTGCACCAAATTATTTCATCTTCCAAAAATACTATAAAGTATAGATTGCTTAGTTGTTTTTGCGGCGATAATGCAGGGTTATGTTCCTGCTATAACCCAAAGTTTCATGAGTTTGTTCAGCCTAATAAAACGGCACCAAAAGTAGACCAACCAATTGTTATAACTGTGCCATCGTCAGAGGTGGAATATGATTTACCTTCTCCATCCATAACCGAGCAAATTGATGTAACAACTTTAAATTTTGATATTGATACGAATTTTAATATTGAGAATAACAACTGTGATCTTCCAGCAGTACATATCACAAGTCCTGTATGTGAAAAAAAACGCGCTCGCGTTTTGTATCCTGGAGACCCTCAACCACCTCTTAAAAGCGTAAGTGCGACCTCTCTTCTATACAATACGGGATCTTTTAATAAATCTAAAAATAAGGACCTTGATACGAATTTTAATATAGAGGGTAACAACTGTGATCTTCCATTAGTACATATCATAAGTCCTAAACGTGAAAAAAAACGTGCTCGTGTTTTATTTCCTGGTAACTCTCAACTACCTCCTAAAAATATAAGTGCGAGCTCTCTTCTATATAATACGAAATCTTTTATTAATAAATCTAAAAATATTGGCCCTGCCTGTAAGTTGTGTCAAATGGAATTAAAGAGTAAAATAAAGTGCATGGTTTGCAAATCTGATATATGTCTGAAATGCAGTGACTCAGTCTCTTTTGATTACATATGTCCTCCTTGTCTTTGTGACTCAGATTAAAGGTAAATTTCACCTTCAACATAAAATTTTATTGTTATAATTTATTGTTAAATTTTATTAGTTTTTAGGGCGAATTTAATAATCAATCACTGATTAGGATGCCGTTATTTTGCTAAAATTGTGTTGTATTAACAAATGTGATTGATTTTGGAAAAGTTAAAAAAATTAAACTACAAGAAGTTAGATTTTTTAGGTAAAAATAATCGTTAACGTTAACGTGACGAAGATAATTATTTTACATTAGTTTTTTACAGAAAAAAAAATACTCGTAACGGCTAACTTATAATCAATCATTGATTAGTATGCCGTAATTTTGCTAACATTGTGTTGTAACTGACAACTGTGATTGATTTTGAGACTGATTAAAAAATATATTTGTAGAAGAAAGAAAAATTTGTGTTTGTGATCTCAGCTTTATGTTCCTATTAGTAACTAAGAATTCCGATTAGTAATTGGTTGAAGTGAGACTTCTTTTATAAAATGTTATTTTACTTTGTTAATTAGTAAGAATATAATTAATATAAGAACGAAATGTTATTAACATAATAATGTTTTACCTGAATTGCTAAGACATTTAGTTTTATACCTTACGGATTTTTCATAAGAGAGTATTAAAAATGTTGATGATGATAAAAATGTTACTTACCGGAAGTAAATTCCTTAATAATTTGTAGAATAATACTGATAATGTTATTTTTTTCTTGTATTCTAAATGAAAACAGTTACATTAATAGGTTTTTAAATAAAAATATATGGAAAACGTGTTTTATTTATTTATTATCAATTCACATTTTGAAGACGACTTGCGCCCCGAATTGTCGAGAAATGCTCATTTTTTGACGAAATTACTTTTTCAATTACAGTATATTTAGTATTTCCAGAAAGCTTATTTTAAAAGCTATTTAGAAATGTAAAAATAAATCAGATAATCGAATATTTTTTTTTGGCATTCCGGTACAGTAACGGTCATCTTTTTTGAAAAACGCCCATTAGTCTTTACAAGACTGTTGGCTTTGTCTACCCCGCAAGGGATATAGACGTGATTATATGTATGTATGTATGTAGTTTAGCTATTTTTATATTGGTAAACTAGAAATGTATTGTAATTAAAAAAAAACATTTACGAAATGTTACGTGTGTACATATAATGACGTCTATATCCCTTTCGGAGAAGACAGAGCCAACAGTCTTGGCTTAGCGATGTAATTGAAATTTTGGAGTTGACTAGCAACCTGTCATTATTTCAATAGTGACAGGTCACTATTTGACGTACTAGCCGACCGCCTTCAAGAATAATCCCAAGTTTATTAGCCATTTCCTTAGTCGCCGTTTGCGAAGTCCATGGAAGAGGAATTTAAGTGGTCCTATTTCAAAGTGCCAGGTACCATACGGCACTTTACTTATCCAATCATCCTACAAATATTAAAAATGCGAATGTTTGTGAGTATGTCAGGATGTCAGTATGGATGTTTGTTACTCTTTCACGCAAAAACTACTGAACCGATTATGATGAAATTTGGTATGTTGGTAGATAAAGACCCAGAATAACACATAGGCTACTTTATATCCCAAACTAGTCTTTAATATTTGTAAAAGTAAGTGCTCGTAGCTATGAGGGATTAGGGTCTAACTCTTCACGTGTAATTTCGTTAGGATTTTCCCGATTCGATCAAGATACATTCGTCTTCCAACGCTGTAATAAACTATTTAAAAAAAATATAACAGCAATAAAACACAGGGACATAAAATTATAAATAAAGAAAAGAAAGAACATTACGAGATATTCCGCGAAAAACGCTCTGTTACTGAAACTTGGGACATAAAAATAAACGATGGTCTTGTTAAACGCAATATTTGTTGGGAACTTTTTAATGTGAATTGTTCCCAGTTATTTAGTGTCGGCGATAAAATGAGGCATACAACCAATAGAGATTGGTAGCTGTAAGCGTTTTGTTGAAGTTTCTTTGTTAATAATATAATAAATAACTACCTGTTGCCGTGTGGTTCCTGGTACCAATACAAAAAAAGAATACTGCTAATACCACTCCATCTCTTTTCCATGGATGTTATAAAAGGCGACTAAGGGATAGGCTTAAAAACTTGGGATTCTTTTTTAGGCGATGGGTTAGCAACCTGTCACTATTTGAATCTCAATTCTATCATTAAGCCAAATAACTGAACGTGGCCATTCAGTCTTTTCAAGACTGTTGGCTCTGTCTACCCGCAAGAGATATAGATGTGACCATATGTATGTACTTGTTGCCCGCTACTTCGTTCGCGGTAGAAGTACGCTGACTATCTCAATACAATTAGTTTGTAATTAATTGATTATTGAATGCGCGTTCTCTATGCTATGCCTCTTTGATTCTGGGTTTTACTTTATATTTTGGTTGACTGGAAGATATACACACTCATCTAAATCCAATGACTGTTTTCTATTTTTTGTTACATTTCTTTCTATGTGCAATAAAGACCTAACCTAACCTACACAAAAATTACTAAGGAGGTATTTATTGCCTCCTTAGTAATTTTTGTACCATGTTTTAAAGTCAGACATACCTAGTTTATCTGAGAACCGCATTCAAATCAGAGCAGTGGTTTTTGCGTTATGCGAAAACCTTACAGACTGACAGACAGAAATTTAAAAATCACATTTTACCTTAGTTGTTGTTATATAGGTTTTCGGATTTTTTTAAGCATACATTTTGATAAATAAATAGTAGATATTAACTCTACTCATAATATTACGAAAATTCAGTAGGTATAATATAACGAAATGTAATGAATACTCAAAGTGGCCACACCAAAGAGACCATAATATACATAGATGTAACACTATTAGATAAGGGTCATCGCGACCGTAAAGATAAGCTGAAAGCATAATGTACATTTACGGGTTAAAGCCACGTTCACACGATGAAAATAATGATGCCAATAAAGGAATATTACCATAATTTTCACTTTATTTTTTTAGTAAAAATATCATATTGTTATTGAATGTTAGCCACGACGATTTGAATTACTTACCTACAAAGAAAACTCAACAAAAATTAAGCTATTGTTCAGTTTTAAATTTACATTGAGTTAAGTATAACTATAATTTTGACATAATAAGGACTCATCAGGCGCCCCGGTGTCTAACTAAATTGGTGATCCCCGATGAAACTTGATGAAATACCTACTTCTGAAAAAATTATACCATTATAATATTATGTATTTATATGATGATTATGATAACAAAATTATATCTTTCGGCATCTCAATACTGTGATTAGCTTCACATATGTATGTATATCACGAAAATTGCATCATTCCTCCCGTACCCGCATCTTTTGCTTTTTTTAACATCATGTTTATAATATTCAAATGAGTGTTTAATGAGAAACGGAACGTATGGACCTGACCGGCCTTTTATTTATTAATCTTTATGTACCAAATACACTCTGTAAAGTACGATAGCCTACCTTAATGCTAATAGCCTTATCTAACAGTCTAACATTGGGCTAAGCAGATAACTTTTTTGACAGAATCTGTAAAATAGGCGTATATATTAATGCGTAAAACGAAAATTGGGGTTAAATACATCATGGAGTTATTCTTTAGTAATCAAGTATTTTTACTGAAAGCAACAAAAACTGTGTAAACATAACTTTATATTACGCAGCAATGTAGGGTCAGGCTGTCACTAGGCACTCGTTTGTTTGAGTAATGTACCGCAGGTGCGTAGTGATAGAGGTTTTTGGCCACTACATTGTAAGATTATTATACCTGCCTGTTTTGATGCGAAAAATGTTTTAGAGATAATGAATCATAAGCATCATATGTACATACATACATATTGTCACTGACACACAGAGCCATCATTCTTGAAAAGAGGCGCGTTCAGCTGTATAGCTTAATGATGGAATTGAATTTCAAATAGTAACGGGTTGTTAGTCCAACGCCTACAAGAAGAATGCAAAGTTTATTTTTTCATTTCATCAAAAAATAACAGAAACATATCAACAACATGTTTCGTCAAATTTTGCTATTTAATAATGTATTATCCTAACAAAGTTTCCTATCTCGAGTCTGCTGGAAGAGATTTCTTTAGAAATAAGCAGAACCTATTTAATTTTGTTTCTTGTATTAACCATACTCAATGTTTTCTGTGTATACATACAAAAATTAAAAAACAAATAAATAAAGTGTAATCTACAAAAGCTCGTACATGTATAGAATAGCTTATTGCTTTGTCTGAACTAAACAACTGATTGCATACACCAGTGAGTTCACAGCCTCCGAGGAATTGACGGAGATTGCTCTGGCACGAATGTAATTGTACGTTCATTGGTAATTCTGGTGGTGTTTTCACACAATAATTTATCTTATATACATATATAAATATGTCGTGTGGTTCCCGGCACCAAAAAAAAAGAATAGGACCACCATCACCACCACCATCTCATTCCCATGGATGTCGTAAAAGGCGACTAAGGGATAGGTTTATAAACTTGGGATTCTTCTTTTAGGCGATGGGCTAGCAACCTGTCACTATTAGAATCTCAATTCCACCATAAAGACAAACAGCTGAACGTGGCCTATAAGTCTTTCCTAGACTGTTGGCTCTGTCTACCCCGCTAGGGATATAGACGTGTTTATATGCATATATATAATCACGTGTTTATCCCTTGAGGGGTAGACAGAGTCTTATGAATAGTGGAAAGCTACGTTCAGTTTAATTATAGAATTGAGATTGAAATAGTGCGAGATTGCTAGCCCATCGCCGACAAGAAGAATCTCAAGTTTATTAGCCTTTCCCTAAGTCGCCTTTTACGACATCCATTTACGTTTATTTTTTAAATTAAATATCCGATCTCATGATTAGGGTGAGAGGAAACAAAGTGAGTTGTGTGTTTGTCGTATGAAAAGCAGCACATTAAGGCAACTGAATGTGCAACCGTGTTTGTACATCATGTTATTTCTCGCTCGTCGAGGCATAATATTCCCTTTCCGAAATTAACAATTTTTAAGTAATATTTACATTTTGTTTTCATTATAAATATAAAGTATTTGTTGTGGACAGTACATACATATAATCACATCTATATCCCTTGCGGGGTTGACAAAGCCCACAGTCTCAAAAAGACCAATCCTGACAAAGACCTGATTATGGACAGTTTTATACATACATATAAAAATCACGCCTAATTCCCGGAGAAGTAGGCAGAGACTACATCAATTATAATACCACTCCAAAATTCCAATGTAACTAAACCCTTTTGAGAAAATGAGAGTCTCTAACACCAAGAACAAGCGACCTGCAATAATTACTTAAGGTCCTACTCATGGTTTTCAAGTAGGTACCTACAGTTCACCGATTACTAAACTTCATAAATTGTTCTGAGTAAAGGATTCACACATACATACATACATTACATACACACTCGAATCCGGCTTATTAAGTATCTTGTAACTTGGATAACGATTTTTTTCTATTTGAACATGCAATGCATACATACATACATACATATGGTCACGTCTATATCCCTTGCGAGATAGACAGAGCCAACAGTCTTGAAAAGACTGAATGGCCACGTTCAGCTATTTGGCTTAATGATAGAATTGAGATTCAAATAGTAACAGGTTGCTAACCCATCGCCTAAAAAAGATTCTCAAGTTTGAAAGCCTATCCGTTAGTCGCCTTTAACGACATCCATAGGAAAGAGATGGAGTGGTCCTATTCTTTTCTGTATTGGTGCCGGGAACCACACGGCACGGCATTGCAATGTCTTAGCCTAAAATACTTACCGTTTAATAGTCCGCGGGATATTTCCTTGGAGTTAAAAACTAGACTAATTTAGAGTGAGAGAGAGTATTTTATATCTTTTATTAATATTTTACAAGCACTTTCTTAATTTGGCGCAGCTGATAACTGGCGCCTGACTAGCCTAGTTTTTCTGAACGTTATTTGAACTTGTTTCTAAAATTCCCACAGTACATATGGCCAATAAAAAAATAAAATTTCAACATATTTATAAAGATAAACAAAGCAACTTCTAAGAATATCTCCAGCATTTTCCTTAACAAGCTATAAGAAGTTGGCGCAGCCGGTAAGTCGCGCTTGACCTGCGTAGCGTAGTGTGTCGGCGCTAACCTGATTAAGAAGCTAATCCTCTTATGAAGAGACCGCCTTCTTACCGAGTCTTGTTTTAATCGATATAAACGTAACAATGGCACGTAACTAAGTTGAAGAGTCTTCAAGATTTTAACCCAATTAAAGTGACCCATACATTTGTTTTGACTTTACTACTCTTTAGAATCTTATTAAAACAGTGGAGATTTGAATTATAATTGAAACCTAAATGATGAAAACCTAATTTCAGTAATTTCGCGGAAATTACATAGAATATACCCATTAAGTAAAACGATGGTCTGTACAAATCTCTCAATATCTAAGAGCAATGTGTCTTATCATTCAACAGCTAATTATTGTCAAAATTTTAACACTTATAACTTAGATTTGGGTGCTACATGGAAATCAGTTTATTTTCACAAAAACTTAAGTTTCCCTAAAAATAAATTGATACACTTAAGTATCTGCGTCAACCATGTGTTTTAACTATATATCAGTAGTAGGCTTATAAAACTGCGATCTCCCGTCAAAAATACAAGAAGAAGTGTTATCAACGTGAAAAGTGTTTATGTCATTAACTTATGTATGTATATACGCAAAGGGTGAACTTCTCAACAGATTAGCATATTTTGTCTCGAGTATTATGCAAAACTAAAGACAGTAAACCATTTGCCTCGTCTGTTTAAACTTAGGGCGTGTGCGTTGTCCTTTACTTGAACTTTTTGATACATACCCTTTTTTATGTGTTACCTTTTTTTATAATTTATCAAAGTTAAAAAAAAAATAACTTGCTTCCGTGAGAGTCTTTGCTCGTATGTAAGTGGCAGTCTTTCTGTCATTTTGAAGTTTAAATTATTATTTATATAATGCCATGTTTTATGTTGATATTTAAATCTGTCTCGTAATCATTTTTGTGCAATATATTGTCCACTCAAATACCAGTACCTAGTTGACTAAGCTGTGCTTGGTGGACGTCAGAAAAACCATAAAAAAATATAAAAACAAAAAAAAATAAATCACAAAAAAATGTAAAATAAAATAATCCGTTGCTGCGGATCAAACCTAGGTACTGCGACGTGAATAGTTAGAACCGACTTCCAAAATAATAATACAAAAATATATACAAATATTGCTCTTTTAATAGTATAGGGTATTCAGGTCAAACTCATAACCCAAAAATAGACATGGCAACAACGATTAATGTTTTTTTATTATTCCAATCTAAATATTAACACAGTATCTTCGTAACATATAATGTAGGTATCTATATCCTATATCTATATAGGAATGAAGGTAGTTCGCTAACGAGCTGACCACTGCTCAGCCAAGTTATGTGGTTACATCCAGTTTGGCTTTTGATTACATACGACAGAGTGGCGAAAATTAATGACCTTATTAAAATTTAAGAATAGAATCGTAGAGAAAATTATATCATTGCCAAGTCAAAAAGAAATTCAGAAATAAAATAATACATACAGATAAATACATGTAATTAGGTTTTTTTCCCTCACAGAGTAGACAGAGATATCAGACATAAAAAGACTGAAGGCCAAATTCGTGGAATTGAGATTCAAATAGTACCAGGTTGCTAGCCTATCGTTCAAAAGAAGACACCAATGACTGTTGGCTCTAAACTTTAGTTGATATGAGGAACCATACATTAGCATACAATCACCTGATGAATATCAATTGTATAAATCTGTATTTTTTTTATTTCAATCATTAGGTTTTTCATATGCTTTCTTTTAAATCTTTGTCTGTAGAGTACGTGTACTAAGTTCTTATCTAGATTTCTACTTTTTTTTCAATGTTTGTATCTTGTTAGTGGCCAGCTGTGGCGCCAATTTTGTTTTTGTGCAAAAAATATATAGAAAAAAAAATATTTTTGAGAATTGATGCAATCAACTTGGTGAAAAATATTTTTCTCCCATGGTTCTACTTTCAGTTAATTCCGTTATTTTACAATCTGATTATATCTATTTAAGGAAAAGTTGCCAATGTAGAACTGTAAAACAGAAGTTATCAAGTCGCAAGACCGCGCGGTCCAGTAAATTGCACTAGACTTGGCCACGAGTCAACTCGTTAACGTCTAGTAGTATCGATGTCGTTGCTAGTTGCTAAATGGAAAATATCATTTTGAATGTGGGTATTTCTTAATAGATATAGTATTGTGACCGCGAATACCCGAAAAAGCGTGATACACTGCACAGGTTTTAATTCTGCCAATATTCAACGTTATTAAATACAATATTGAATGTTATTACCGTGTGGAAAAACTAATAATGGAATTCAAACAGTAATAGGTTGCAATAAAAACCAATTAAGATAAGCAACTCCCGTCTGACTTCCAGTATCTAACCCATATTGTTCCCATTTGCACCCTCTGCCATTCAATTCTTACACATCCAGTTACCTCAACATGCAACCTTACGATGTTATCCCTCACCAAATAACACACTGTAATATATTTTCATAACTCACAAAGTCCAGTCTTCCTAATGAGGAGAGCATGTTAATTTTGACAACACCATTACCCACTTTTGTGTCGTAAGTAATGAAGCAGGGATTAGGAGTAGCATACATCCTTTAAAATATTACGATAGAATAATTTCTTACTTAATTTTATAACAGATAACAGTAACTAGATAATAATAGACTTTCCCGGAATTTGAATAGGGTGATATCCACTTTCGCCTTATTTAAAAACCGTGATACAAGATCTGATAATACGTGGTAAGAAAGGGTATTTTATTTTAAAACGAAAGAAATTAGGAGAGGTTAATTGTTAGGATATTTTATCGGACATAACGAATGTTTTAAAACAACAGTAGAAGGAGATAATAATGGAAAGAGACGAATAGGCAGACCAAGAATAAAATAAAGCAAAAAGTAAACGGTATACAACATACCAACTAATAAAAGAATCAACAGAGAAAAGAGATGAATTAAGTACGCTCCACTTACTCAACCGACAATAGTTAGCTCTTAAATTTAAGAAGAAAAAGATGGGGTACCCATATCATAGAAGTGAGACTGGCAAGTTAACATACTAATTGATTATTAACCGATTTACCCACTACTCGATTTTGATCAAAGAAGAAATATCAACCTACCAATACCTACCATAAAACCTTTTCATTACCAATGGTCTGTGAAAGCTACTCATTGGCAAATAGCATAAAGCAGCTGAATATACTGGGCGCAGATAGAAATTTTTTTATGGTGCTTGTGAAGTGTAGGAGGTACTTAGAGAGGACTGAAATTTCCGTGAGAATGAGAAGTAAACCTGATATGCATGCGAGCAAACTCTAATCGGTCAGCAAAAGTATATGTGTTTAGTAACGTTTCATAACAACGACTTTCAAGTGTGTACTAAGCTTTAGTCTCAACTGGAGAGTCTCTCGAGACCCAACGCTCTTCGCTAATGGCTACTGTTCATGCCTTATTTTCGTATCGCCATCATAATGGTAAAGGAAATTAGCTTCCTGTTATAAGGAAACTAAAGTGCTAGGTAAAAATGTCTTCCTTTATTTAAATAATGAGGCTTACAGGGAAGATTTATTGGAAAAGCCACTATGTTCAGAACAAAAATTTAAACAAAAAACTTACGTCCTTTTCATTACATTAGGGGTAGAGATGTCCAATAGTAATAAAAATAAAATGACATCCGGTTGCCAGATTAGCAATCGAAATTGTCATCACTATTTATTTGATCATACAATAATACTAAGCTGCGTTTCCCCAATCAGGTCAAAACTTACTTTTAAAGTGAAGTTTTAAAAATCCGTATTTCCTGGCCCTTAACCCAGAAAACATCTTCGATTTCTTCTTTCACTATCTGCAAAACGATAGGGCACGTCCGTTTTGCCCAAATCACCTCTTATCTTTGTTTGTTTTTACTCAGAATCCGTGAGGACATCAGTCCTATCTGCTCGACAAATTACCTATTCTATCTGTCATCCCTTACCTATTACAATTTTAGGGTTACTCGCGGATATTTTTATGCAAATAAGTTTTTCTCAGGGTGATTAGATAGTTTATAGATTTGTATCTCGGGCTTTCTTAAGAATACTCAAAAAACAAAATTAAAATATATGGTTTACAAGAATATTCCTTTTGTATTTAATATTCTTAAGAGACTAAAATAATTGACAAATGATCTCGGCAGAAAAAGGTGTTGAAAATCATTAAATGCAACCTCATAGCGCTAATCAGACTTGCTTTCAGTATAAGTAAGTCCTTCAGGAACCTGAGGTCTGCTTTCTGGCTATTTTCATTCCAGTTCATGCGGTCTACAGTGTATTCAATTCTAAGCTAGACTTCTAAATATAGAATCCTTCTCAAATTGCATACACTCGCTCTTACCCGGACATTTCTTTTCTCATCTCTGCTTCTCGAAATATTCGAGGTATCAAATCATGTGATTGATTGTCTGTGTCATCGGCTTTGTTGTTGGAGATTGATCTGTTCCTTAGAGACGCCTTCGTATATTTCTCTGCCTCATATTTGCCTGTTCCCAGTTGCACCCTCCAGCCTTATGCTTAGGGGCGTGGTGTTCGCTGTCTGACTGTTTTTTTCCCACTTCACCAGGATAAGAGCTTCTTCACTTAAGTCTTCAACACACAGAACCCTCCATAATTTAAATAAACCCGCTCTTGCCCGGACATTTATTTTCTCTCACCTCTGTTTTTCCGAATATTCGTGGGATCAAATCATGTGATTGATGTCAGCCTGTGTCGTCGGCTAATGTTGTTGGAGATTGATCTGTTCCTTAGAGACGCGTCCGTATATCCTATTTGAATGTGAATGCGGATTTGTGGCGTGCTTCGATCGCTGTGTTTAAGATGTATTTCTTCCTGGAATTCCATTGAAATGGAGTTCATTCTGTTGTCTTTCTTTTGCGTTATTTTTCATTACTCATATGCTTGATATATAATGTAAGGTTACTAACTATTTGTAATTATAGCTTTTACGACATAAATTCACATGACTTTTTTTCATGAACCATTTGTAACAATGTGGTGTAAATATCGTATAGACTAAGAAAAGTTCATCACATTAAATAACATTCAAGAGAAATTGAAATAATCTGACAACCTTTCATAATATAAATTCCAATTCCATAATTAAGCCATCCGACCGAACTTTTCGAAACACATGGCTCCTGCCTATCCCATAATAACAAATCCCTTACTAATATTATAAATGCGACGTCTGTCTGTCTGTTCCGCTTTCACAGCTAAACCGCTGGACCGATTCAAATGAAATACCATATTCATAAAGTTAACGTTCTAATAAAGTATAAAAAAACATCAACCGGCAGTACCAATACAAGTCTTAATAAAATTTCAAGCATCACAGAACAACACACAGCCCATCCGTCCAGGCTTTTATCTAGATTGCTTCAGCGTGGCCTGGGCCAATTACTCCTAATTTTGTCCTGAATAATTGAGGCCTCGGCAGGGATACGAGTAGCGCTCAGTCGGATGAGCTTGCAATTGAATTGTTTGGTTCCCTTTTGTTGCACTTTTTTGCGTAGATTTAAACTAGAATTTTATATCACATGCCCTGTTTTCAACTCATCAAAAACATTATCTGGAAATGCTGATGATGCTGAAATGAGCAAGAGTTTAATGTTGTTGGAAAGGGCAGGAATCATTTGTATTCAAAAGAATGTCAGTCACCTCGAAAGTCACTAAAATCGATGGCCATGAAATATGATTTAATTGACATTCAAAAATGGGCAGGTTGATGATTCATGGCCTAAACAGTTTATATGCAAAACCATTCTCTTAATTGACTTTTACAACTACGCGGAAACTATTATTACTTTTAATTGTTGTCTTAAAATACCCCGTTTTTACATTGAGGGTTAAACCCGAACATGAGAGACAATCATAACGCAACACAACAAAAGCAGACGCACGTCGTTCAGTCGCTTGCGATAATTTATAGCGACAATTAATTCGCTTCTACAATTCATTCGTTGTAACCGCTGACATTAAATTTAATGAATCAACACCCAGGCCAGACTACAAGAGGTAGGGTTGCCACGTCTATATATAAAACTATATAACTACATAGTATAACCCAAAGTTGCTTCCCACGTCTGTATGTATGGTTATATCTTTAAAACTACACAACGGATTTTGATGCGGTTTTTTTATAGATACAGTAAGTCAAAAGGAAGGTTTATATGTATAAATTTTACCCGTGCAATGCCGGGGCGGGTCGATAGTATTAAATAGAAGTCATTGGTTTCTGAGTGACTGACTAACCGACAGCCCAAACCGCTGGATCTAGAGATTGGAAATTTGGCACGTCAACATGAAATTCAAGATTATTTTGAAAGATCACACAATATGTCGAAAGAGATAAGGCGTAATAAACAGACAATTTTTCACGAAATCAACCAAAAAAATACATACTGCCCACTTCCTTATAACTCACGTTCAAAACCCTATTACTTTAAGGGTTAAAAATGCGAGCTTTAATACTGACAAATCTGGACGCTTTATTTTAATATGACCTAAGGATATGTACTTGGTTAGAAATTGAGGTCAAGCGCCAACCCTGGCCGCCGTGACGAATGGAGACACTGCTTAATCTATCCTTGTCTCACTCGGAATTAGTCTCGTTTCATTGTATTTAACAGAGGTATTTTTTAGTTTTCAGCTTACATTTCTTGTTTTTTTCAACGTGCAAGACAATTTTGCATCTTTGTCAAATTTTGACTTCACGAAAATAAGTGATGATGATTTTTATGGTTTTCATAGTTAAGAAGATTTACATCTACTAAACCTGACACCCAATTCAGGATCCATGGTCTCCATAAAGGTGAGGATCCAACCGGGACTAAAGCCAGGAAGAAAAAGATTTACATCTTCCCTTTCTTATCTTTGTGTTTTCTTGGTTGCACTTTCGTCACTAATTATACTTCTTTGCCTAGAATCTGTTTTCTGAAATGACTCTTTCCACACTTTTCTTTGTCCGATCTCTAGACATCATTTGTTTTGCAGAAATATATACTCATACAAAAGTATGTACATAATGTATTTTTACATCATAAGTACATTCAATATTTTGTTTATGGATGGTTGGGAGAGCCATGGGTGGTAACCCACCACTGGGGGAAGATAAATTATCAGGATGTTTCGCTCCACGCGGGCTATTGTTGATGATATTGCTCTTACGGTGAGGGAAAACATCGTGAGGCAACCCTGCACATTCAGGCAACTGGATGTGTTACCATGGACCAATACGGGTTAGTTTTACCTGCAAAGGTTGCGGAGGTCAGATGGGAATCGCTTCGTGTAAAAACCTGAGTCTAGGATCCATGGTCAAAGACATACCCCGGGCTCCTCACCAGAGAGGTGAGAATATGACCGGGCTAACGCAAGGAAGAAGAAGAAGTTTCGCTTCACGCGGGCGGAGCCGCAAGCAAACTCTAGTCTTTTGCCAAAGCAATTTCATATATGGCGTTCTTAATGATTAATCCTCAAAGAAACACCAGTATTTAGTCAAAATGAAAGGGAAATTATATAATTAATAGGCACCGTCTCTTAAATCTATCATTTGAGATCACAGTGTGAAAGGGGTTTTAGAAATGTATGTATGTATACATATATAATGTCACGTATTTATCACGTATATATCCCTTGCGGGGTAGACACAGCCAACAATCTTGAAAAACTGATAAGCCACGTTCTGCTGTTTCGCTTAATGATAGAATTGAGATTCAAATAGTCACAGGTTGCTAGCCTTTCGCCTACAAGAAGAATCCCAAGTTTATTAGTTTTTCCTTTAGTCGCCTTTTACGACATTCATGGGAATGATATGGAGGGGTCCCATTCCAAAATGCCGGGAAATGAGAAAGTAATTCTATTTGTTTTCGCTTTTATCGCCATATGTTTTTGGAAACCAACTCAGTTTCATCATTCAAACATGCTATGAAAATTTCCTACATCTTTTAATAATTACCCTCACTGTAAGCTGCAGGACAACCTTTCTATAAGCATTGATTAACTTATCCTGCTAAGTCTAAAAGAGCCGACTTATACCATAACACTATATCAAACAAATCTCCTTCAACAAATACTCAACTCCGAAAACTCCACACTGACCTCGTTCCAACTCCAACTCCCATTTATCAAAATATGACATAAATCTTTAGATCTCACTCGCAATTAATTCGGAATCTAAGCCAGTGCGTGCCCTAACCGACTAAGATAATGCTCAGTGACAAATAGTTCACCGAGATACAAGGCCTTCGGAATTAATGATTCATTTCATTGAGCAAATCCTGAACCTTGTTTGGGTCTTATTTCTAGTGATGGTACCGGTAAACATTATCACATCTCATACACCTACATAATCTTTTATAAAAAATTCTCGTGTCACAATGTTCGTTCCCGTACTCCTCCGAAATGGCTTGACCGATTCTCATCAAATTTTGTGAGCATATTGAGTAAGTCTGAGAATCGGCCAACATCTATTTTTCATACCCCTTAGTGATAAGGGTCCACCTGTCCACCCTTAACATTTTTTTTGATATAGAAATTACTTAAAAATTATTTATATGGCAAAACAACGTTTGCCGGGACAGCTAGTAACATCTTAATATATAAAAAAGGACTTTGGAAATAGATAAATTTGGCATGTAGATTGTTTTATGTTCCCCTAAATTCCAGCGGAAAGAGATACTAACAATTTTTCGTTTCACGCAGGCTGAGCTGCGGGCAAACTCTAGTACATAAATACTGGACAAAAAACACAGATTGAGCTAGCCCCAAAGAAAGAACACACTTTTATTGTGAGATACTTACTCAATGACTTTATTTTTTTTAATTAATGCAATAAACATTAAAAAAAATTTGTATCAAGACCTGATCGAAATTGGAACTAGGGACCTGTGATTTCGAAAAACTAACACTACCCCTCCTAGTCGACATTAAAAATTAAATAACAGTTAACTATTAGCATTTACGCGCATCAGCATACGTGTAGCAAGTTTTTGGATACAATTTCGTAACACCGCACGTACGTAAAATTCAAACCGTTGCTCCTACAGCAACGTTATTAATATGCTACAAAGCCTAACGTTAAATCCGAAAAAAGGCCAGCCCGTTTTGCGGAACTTACGCAAACAGATCCAGTTCGGAAGTTCCACGATCACGTACTCGGAAATGGAATTTTAAATCCGCACATCGTACGTACTTATAGTACCTACTTACTTAATAAGACTTTAGATAATACAATAAATGTTATTTTGCGTACTTTTAGTACTTACTTAATAATACTTTAGGTAATGCAATATATGGAATCTTGAAATATCTTTTAGTCAATATTTTTACCTAATTGTTTTATGTGATATGTTATCACATATACATCGACGTATGTAAGCTAACTAACAATAAAATATATAGACGGAAACATATTAATATATTAACTTCTATAATATTATACGTTACTAGCTGTCCCGGCAAACGCTGTTTTGCTATATAAATAATTTTTAAGTAATTACTAGTTAAAAAAGATTTCAAGGGTGGATAGGACTACCCTTATCACTAAGGGGTATGGAATATAAATGTTGGCCGATTTTCAGACCTACTCAATATGCTCACAAAATTTCATGAGAATCGGTCAAGCCGTTTCGGAGGAGCACGGGAACGAACATTTTATATGAAAGATAAAAAGTACATTAAAAGTAAAGACGGGAAAAAAGTATGATTTATGTATGTATGTATTTTATTGTTAAGTTTTATTTTGTTTACTTTGTCCCGTATATATTTATTTCAGTTCTGTAAGAAATGGACTAGCTCCGCGGATTCCAAGTGGGAAGGGAGAACACGCCTTTGGTGCGCGTGGTAATGAGCCAATGATTTTACGAAACGATCTTATGTCTCTTAATAATTTAATAAATAGCATTTGGAATATAATAGAGGGTCCATATGGATAATTTGGTTGGAGCACACAAGGATAAACAAGAATCGAGGTAAGTGGAAACATTTTTTGAATGTTCCCTCTCGAAAAATGCCTCTATCATATAACATGTAGGTATGTATGTACAATTGTGCAAGGATTAAAGTAGCCCTAAATTAAGGATAAGTCTATCTCACTCTCTCCCTCTCTCTCTCTCCCTCTCTCTCTCTTTCTCTCATTACAATCCTTAATAACGGTCATAAAACCTCGGGGTCCTATGTAAGGGCGCAATCAAGGAGTATAATGGAGTATACTCAATTTCATTCTTAACTGGTTTTAAAGCCAATAAAAACAACATGTTAGGTATTAGGGTACTTTATACATATAAACATCCTGGAAAAATAATTGTTTGTTGCAGTCAGAGCTGGCGACATACCTAAAGTTCATGATTTAATTCATAATAGGTATATACTCTTTAAGCAAATGTTATTGTCATTTGCTTCAGACCTTACAATATTAAATTCCTCTGAAGAATGGCCTCACATGTGTAAAATGATAACTTAGTGTTAATAGACTTATTATTTCGAAAAAATTAACTTAGTTGAATTCTGGTGATGTTATTGACAAACAATTAAATCTGCAAAATATTTTATAAGTGTAGATCATAATTTAGTTTTCAAAATTCTACACTTTATTTTGTTGAAGTAATTAATTATAAAAATCTCTGGTTGTATTACAAACATAGGTTCTAAATGTTCTAAAAAGAATTAACACTTGTGCAATTTTACGAGTCTTTTTTTCATTCATTCAATCTTTAGTATATTTATTTTTAATGTTAACTGATAAAAGCTGTAATAAAACATTGCTTTAACTTTTAAGCCGCCTTCTTAGCAATTATGTTTATTTCTTTCATTCTCGTTTCTAACTACTTCCACGCTCTACAACATACGTTATCTACGCGCATCAGACAGTGAAAATGTCCCTGATAATTTTGCCGGAGGCGTCTTAATTCGGCCTCGTGTAATTAAGGACCAACCCGGGGACCGTCAAATTAATTACATCTATTTGAGATAATCACTGGAAACTCTAGAAGGGTGATTTTTTCTTTTTTTTTTTCTCAGTTGTCACTGAAAAGAAATTCAGCAATTTGATAGGCTTAATTTGTTTTTTTTTTTGTATTTTTAAGAATGATGAAATAAGATTATTATTTTAAGAGGGAAGTTATTTTTAACAAAGACTTTAAGAGTAAGCGGATAGGTTGTGAAATTCAGGATAATATTTCTAAATTATTATCTATTAAATAACGGACTTAATACCACAAGCCAGTCGAATGTTTGGACCAAACTGAATATTTTCCTGGAGACTTGAAATAAAGAAGGAGTCAAACGCTAGAATCAGAATAAAAAAAGAGTATTTTCTTGTCATCACAATTACCGTTATTACGGGACATGTTCATCATCCTCCTAGGCTCAGTGGTAAGAAGTCTGGGGTGCGAATCATAATTCTGGATTGGATAAGTCAGGTTTTTACACGAAGCGACTCCCGTTTGATCTCCGTGCCCTTGCAAGAGAACCCAACGCATATTTGATCATGGTTACTTTGCCTACAAATCGAGATGCCTCAGGATTCCTCACAATGTTTTCCCTCACCGTAAGAACATCGGTTAACAATCAAATAATATAAATCAGAATAGAGTCATTAGTACAATAACATGGCCGCAACGACGTCATCAGGATTTTAAGCTATCATCAAAGCATTATACTTTTTTATTCTGATGCCTAAACCGTCCTAACCGTCAGTCTAATTTGTTCTATAGAACAAAGAATACTCTTTTCATCAAAAATTTAAGTCTTCAAAAAAAAAAATAACAAAAACAACAAAGAAAAAAGTTAATATTTTGTCTATAACCCTGTAACCCTTCCCACATCAAAAGGGTAAAATTGGGGTGAACGTTGAACATCACGTGTTGATTTTACTGTCCATTATCGTTACTTTGAATATTTTGTTTTACGCTTTTTTCGTGTAGGAAAATATAGGCGTTATGTTATATTAGATACACACGTGTTGCTTTTAGTGTAGCGATGTTATCATACGTTATACCAGAATATAATACTCGTTTGCAGTTAAAAATGTATGAATGAAGATTCATGGTTCTCTAAAGAATATCTATATTTTTAACAAGGTTAATAAATTTAAAATTCTTCTTTTAGACCATGGGTTAGTAAGTTTAGTAAGCTATCATTATTGAAATCCCATTTCCATCATCAAGCAAAACAGATGAAAGTGGCTTTTCAGTATACTAGAGACTATTGGCTCTGTCTACCTCAACACTGTTTGCACTCGATTTTTACTATCTTATCATATTGCTTACATTATCAATACCATTTTCTACAATGACTTTCCAAACATATGTAGTGCATGCTTGGATTGCGACCAATGTAAATTAATACCTGTACATCTGTTTCTCTTAACCACCCTCATATTTCTGATTCAATCTGACTCAAAAATGTATCAAAGTCAAATTAAAAAAATGATGCATGTAAAACCTTAATCCTTCTAGAATATTCCTAACGACAAGCCAGACAGAATCCCCACCCGAATTTAATAAATCTCTCGTGTTGCTTCCCCGGGAATGGGCCGGAAACTCCCAGAGTCATAACAATCTACCGTCAAAAGATAAAATGAAATATTTGCCGTTTAAGGCCAGAGGCTAAGGTTGCTAAACCCGATACGTGACTCAAAACTGTTACTCACTTTTATTATATTGTATTAAGATTATAATAAAAGTTATACGTTTAGACAAATAGCAGAAACAGATTATAAACTTGGGATTCTTCTTTAAGGTGATTGGCTAGCAACCTGTCACTATTAGAATTTCAATTCTATCATTAAGCTTAGCAGCTGAACGTGGCCTGTCAATCTTTCAAGACTGCTGGCTCTGTCTACCCCGCAAGGGATTTAAACGTGATTATAATAATAAATGAAAAAAGAAACAGATTATTATTTCGTCATATTTGTATAAAGCTAATGTGATGTGCATAAGTCAGAAAAAGTCAAGTAGGATTTGAATCTATGTCTCTCTCTTTTTATTCGATTACAACTATCATATAATTGTGACTGACAAAGCCAACAAAATAACTATTATGTTTATACAATGCGGTCAGTGCGCAGGGCAAGAATGCTAAGTTTCAGAACAATTCAATTCAAAACTTAAAGGCCCAGCAGCAAGTTTAAGTACTCACTTACAAGTTGACAATAACATCTACATACATATGTACATTCTGGTATGTTGACAAGTGAATAAACACGTATGGCTTTATGACCCCTGAAAAGTTGGTTTATGTCCCATCAAATGTTTTTGTTGTCTCAACATTTGGCATTAGATGTCAGCGTTTGGATGATAATTCTTATAATGTTTATAATTGTGTTAAAAATTACTTATTATTTTCATTATATTGTTTTGCGTATGATAATAAAGTTTTTCAATCCAATAAAAGATATTTATTGTAAATGATTTGAAAAATACACACATCCTTGTCTTTAACGGTATAGGCAAAGCCATTAATCTCAGAGCTCGAAGATCATACTTGAGATGATAAAATTAAGTTTCAAAGATAATTTCAATTTCATTTATATTGAAAAATACAGAATTAATAACAATAAAAATAATTAATTACATTCACTTATTCAACTTTCCGCATACAGACAAGTTATAGTCAGGTCCCAGTAATTAAATGTTTCAAATGCGTCCCGACGCCAAAACCGTGGCTTAATAGTGCTACATTTCTAAATTAGCATAGTTGAATTTTGATTAGCAGTAAAACAGTTCAACTTTGCAAACTGAATGTTAAGTTCCTATTAAATATTTGCTAATGACGCATTAATGGACAAAACCTTAGCCATTATATGCGGTAGGAAACGTCATAAATTGTAAAATGGCTGACACATTTAATGTTTCAATTTGGTATTGTTGGTGGGCCTTTGTTTTTGTTTGGGTCTGTGGTAGGTTGGGGAGTTATTTTTACGTGTTTGGATAGAAAAGTTATTTATTGTACCACCAATTTTTCGTATGAAATTTTCACTGATTATGAGAAGTACAAAAAACGTGTTAACTTACGGTACAGTAATCTTTTCCAGGCTTCATAAGAAAGAAATGGTAAAATCCTCTAATGTAAAGTAGTGAAGAAAATAATCAGCTAATACCATTTCCGTCCTATCTCTATCCTACCACTGTTATCTAAAATCCTAGAACACCATGTTCAGCGGCAATTCTCTAGTCACTTGATAAGGCATAGATTGCTGAGTCCTTACCAATCTGGTTTTAGAGTAGGCCATAGTACAACCACAGCTCTCCTAAAAATTACGGAGGACTTGCGTTTAAACATTGATAATAAGAGCCTCACAGCCCTAGTTCTCCTAGACTTTTCTAATGCTTTCAACTCAGTTGATTTTGATATCCTGCTGGCTGTTCTGGGTTCTTTAAAAGTTTCTTCATTTTGTCTTCTGTGGTTCCGCTCCTATCTTCAGGGTCGCCATCAGAAAGTTTACGCCAACCAGATTAGTTCTGACTGGTGTGGGCTCGCTGCTGGTGTACCACAAGGAGGAGTTCTTTCTCCCATACTTTTTTCTATTTTTATAGATGGAATAACGGCCCTTTTATCCTCCTCTTTTCATCTTTACGCTGATGATCTCCAAATTTATGCAGCTGCCCCACTTGATGAATTCCACAATGCTGTCGGCGTTATCAACGCAGACCTTATTTCAATTGCGAATTGGGCTCGGAATTTTGGACTTACGATAAACGCGAACAAATCTCAGGCAATTATTATCGGTAGCCCTCATTTTATTAGTAGATTAAATTTATCCTTGGTACCCAACATTTCACTCAATGGTGAAATTATCCCTTTTACTAATAAAGTAAAAAATTTGGGTATCATATTTGATCAGACTTTATCGTGGGCCCCTCAAATCAATGACGTAAGTCGAAAGATTTTCTACTCACTACACGCCTTGAAACGACTTCAAAACTTCTTGCCTCTTAAAACTAAAATTATGTTGGCTAGCTCACTCTTGCTACCTCATCTTGATTACGCTGACATAGTCTATTTGGATCCGTCTGAAGAACTTCTCAATAAACTCGACCGTTTACAAAATGTTTGTATAAGATATATTTTCGGTCTCCGGAAATACGATCATATTTCGAAATTTCGTGATCAACTGAAATGGTTGCCTATCAGAGCTCGCCGAAATCTCCATATTCTTTCTCTGCTCTTTAATGTTCTTTTCAATCGATCTTTCCCCTCGTATCTTCACGAAAAATTCTCTTTTCGCGAACCGGACAATCGTCTAAGATCCTACAATAAACTTCTTCTATGTGTTCCTTTACACTCTTCCCATTCCTACTCTAAATCTTTCTCCGTAAAGGCTGCAAAGCTTTGGAATTCTCTCCCCTTGGACACTAAAAAAGCACAGACCCTCAACATGTTTAAAAATAATGTATTTAAGTTCCTGTCCAGTTGAGCACCTAGATCGAACGTCAGGCAATTTATCTTAGTTTATGTATGTTTATTTATTAATAAGTTTATACATATATATTTATTGGATAGGTATATGTCTATTATATGTATTTCTGTTAGTATATTATTATATTGTTGCTAAAAACACAGTGACTTGCCGCTTTTTACTGAATTATCTAGTTCCTTTATTGTTTTGCCGGTTGACTGGAAGAGATCCCTTTATGGGATAAGTCCGCCATTGCTAGTGATTTGTTTATTTTATAACTTTGTACTTTTTTCTTGTTACTGTGTAAATTTCTATGCAATAAAGATATTACAAACAAACCAGGAGAACGTTTAACAGAGCTCTACAAAATAATGTGTACATTATCAGTGTGGTCAATGACATAAAGATGTTATGTTTAGTGTTTTGGAAAAAGTTGGTAACTGTCGCAGAATGACTCGATGAGGAAAAATTATGCTATAGAATACTGTTTGTAGATTAAACGATAGTCTTCTAAGACTATAAACGTTTAATAAAAATGTCCATTTCGGAGAACAATTTCGGACTTGACACTACTTCGGAAACAAAATTTACTCTTGGTATTCATATATAAAAAAATTTACAGTCAACTTGGGATTCTTCTCTTAGGCGATGGGTGAGCAACCTATCACTTTTTGAATCTCCATTCTTTCACTAAGCCAAACAGGTGAACGTGGCCTGTCAGTGTTTTCATTACGTTGGCTCCGTCTACCCAGCAAGAGATATAGACGTGATTATATGTACAATCAACCAAGCTCTTCACCTCTTACTACAAGTGTACGCAGTCATAACTTAGCCCAAACTGAATTATTGCCTGCTAAATGTCTGTAACAAAGCGAACTAAAACTATTTATCAAAAGTACGTAACTTCATTACGATACTCCGTGGGCGAAACTCTCGCTAAGTTTTTATTGTGACGTAGTTGCATCAAGTGTAAGAGCAATAGTTAAGTCCACTAACTTTGGAACTAGTGCAAAGTGAAGCTTCTTTACTTCCCAAAATAACTAATTTCCGCCTCGCTTCAGTCTATAATTAATTGTGTTGCAACTTTTAAATACCTTGTTTGATACTGTTTGAAGATTTACCGAAACGTAACTCTTTGGTAAAGATTCAAATTGGAAATTTGGGTTAAAGTTTCTGGGCTTGCAGCAACTGAATCTCAGTATATTAATCAAAACTGAAAATGCTCAAGAATGTACAAAATGCTGAAAAATACCTTCAAAAACGACAATGTCTTTTACAAGGTTGGCATGGTATTATTATTTATACATATATTGGTATGGGTGCAAAATGCACCTTAATATGTAAAATAATTACTCAGAGTATAATCCAGTAATATATCGTCCCCTTACTGCAAAAACCAACTAAGTGCATGAAATTAAGTTTTGAGAAATTGACGTTTAAAGGTTTGCACTGTCAAATCACTATTAAGATTGTAACCTTTCAAGAATCTGTTCATGTATTTTTAATACTTATTTATTAAGCTTTAAAGGTAATTAGTACAATAAAAGCAAATCCTCGAAATACTAGAATAAATTAAGGAATTAGGGCGAGAGGTGGTGCAAATAAATGGTTTTTACTGTAAAGATTTTTTAACTTTACTACTTAAGTGCCCTAAATATTACTTAATATTGGGTTAGTTGCTTTTAATTTAATATTAAAATATCCCATAACTCACTAAAATGTTACAAAAATGTTGGTAAAACGTGTTTAAAACACAATTTTGACGGCCTTAATACTTTATTATGTATAAAAACAATACCAAATAGTACAATCATCATCATCAATGTTGTGAAAATAAAAATACAATTCTTTATTAATTTAACATAACCAAAATCAAATAAAAAACGTCATACAAAAAGTCTGCAGTTTTAGTGGCTGATTCGTTTAGGTCTGTAGATCCTCTACTGTTATCATCTGAAATATAAAATGTGCATAAGTAGTTGTTCTCTGCTAACTTGCAAATACATACATGCATACATATATAAAATCACGCCTCTTTCCCGGAGGGGTAAGCAGAGACTATCCCTTTCCACTTGCCACGATCTCTGCACACTTCCTTCGCTTCATCCACATTCATAACTCTCTTCATGCAAGCTCGGCAGTTTCGGGTACTCTTGACCTGAACCTTTACCAGGACGTCCTTAATTTGATCAAGATACGTTCGTCTAGGTCTTCCCACTCCGACCTTACCCTCCACACTCTCCTTGTACCTATATCTGCTTAGTCAACCTGCTTTCATTCATCCTCTCCACATGACCAAACCATCTTAACATACCCTTTTCTATTCCTGTAACTATATCTCACATCTTCACATCACAACATTCACTTATCACGCTGTTCCTTATCCGGTCACTCAATTTCACACCGATCATCTTAACGCATGAGAGCGTTTCCACTGCATTTATTCTGCTTTCGTGCTTCTTTTGCCATACCCAACTTTCACTCCCAAACATTAATGTCGGGACCAACACGTCCCTGTGCACAGCCAGTCGAGCCTTTTTGGATAGTTTCTGACTGCTCATAAAGGCATGCAAAGCTCCATTCACCATGTTCCCCGCGTTCACTCTCCTTTCAATATCACTATCACACTTTCCATCTGATGTAAACTTTGATCCTAGATATACAAACTCTTTCACTTGCTCAACTTTTTCTCCTCCAATCAAAATATTACATGCTGTCATTTCTTTCTCCATTTCAAAAAACCAGTGTTTTAGTTTTACTTACGTTACTTTCATTCTTTTCTCTTTCAAAGCTTCATGCATACAGTTTACCATCTCCTGTAATTTTTTCGCTGATGACGCCAGTATAACCTGGTCGTCGGTATAGAGCAGACATTTGATGAGTAACTCTTTCATCCTTAATCCACTTTCAGACTCATTCAAATCTATCAAACAACTATACATAAATAGGTCCTCGGCCGCTTCTCCAACACAAATTGAAAAGGCAGTACAACTGACTAGCTAATACGCCTTGTCGCAGAACAATTTTTTAACATCTCGACCGACACTATCATACCCAGCAGCCTTACCAGCTTTCATACTCTTAAATGCTTTCACAATTTCGAACATTTCAATTTCGCATTCCATCTCATTCTCTTTTTCTTCGCTATAACATAAATTTTTAATATTTCCTTCATTTTTTTCAAATAAACTTTCAAAATACTCCTTCCATATCTTAACACACATTATTCTCCTCTCACAACGCTACCATCCTGGCTTCTGATCCTGGTCAGCTCTCTGGTTCTAGTTTTTCTTAGGGCTAACCTTACGGATTTCCAGAATACTTTCAGAACTTGCAAATATTCTATTCAATACATAAATTGAATGAACCGATTTAGATATGAAAAGACTAGGAGTCGTCGAAAGCCTAAAAGAAGAGGTAAAGTAGGAAGGGGGTGACAGGGGAGATGATGCATCATCTCTCCTGTCACCCCAGATGGATAGACAGACAGACGGACAGCGGAGGATTTTTAGGGTTCCGTACCCAAAGGGTAACACGGGACCGTATTAATACGGTCCCGTGTTACCCTTTGGGTACGGAACCCTAAAAATGATGTACACATTTAAATTCACTTTCAAAACCTAACAACTATAAACATTCATTTAAATATCTTTAATTAGCAAATAAATAGCATAGTAACATACTTATATCAAATGGTAGCTAGACATGTAATTTTTTGCAAGCACTTATACGAGCACTTACGGTCAACTCCGATGGGCTAGATTCTTTCGCATTAACACTGACTGGGTAGGTATTATTATAGTCACCTAAAAATAAAAGATCATCATCACGTGCACATTCTTATGTTAGTAGATATAAAAACTGTTGTTAAATATTGTTAACTAGCTGTGCAAATGTGTGCACCGTAATAGGATTAGTTCCTGAGGTTAGCGCGTTCAAACAAACAAACAAAGAAACAATCTCTTCAGCTTTATAATATTAGTATGATTAAACAAACAAAATAAGCCTTCCCGCCACCCAAAATATAGATCATAATAATACATTCCGTTTCAAATTTCAACTAAGTAGGTAACAAAATCATTCTAACAAAAATCTAACCTAAAATTAATTACATAATGATTTTACTTACCCGCTTTTTTCGTATTATTACTTTCTCCACATACAAGGTTTAACACAAACAAAACAGCAATTTAACGAAATTCAACGCAGACGCACAGTAAGAGCGACGGTTGAAACGCGACTTACACGGTTTTTGCTGACGGGCTGAATGAAATCAAAGTTTACAGCTTACAAGTAAAACCAACAAAACTACTTTATTATATTTTTTTTTGTAGATAATATTTATTTACGAGGGAAATATGAATCAGTAAAAAGGACTAACAGATTATTAAATATTTCGTAAGTAGGTAACATAGAGAATTTTATCTAACAAGTAACTGCTAAAAGCTTGCTAGTATTATTAAGTATATTTTTGCAGTAATTGAATAAATATTTTTTGTCAAAATTTAACATGCCAAAACCATTGAAAATACGATTACTGATCTTTTCTGTAAATTTTATTTATACATTTTATTTAACCACTACACATTACTGTTTTACTGTACAATATTTTCAAAATTACATTGTAAGATATCTTAGCGAAAAGCTAAATCAGGAATGAAGCGTCATATCAAAAAACGGGTTTTACCAGCGTATAGAGCTTGAAAAGGAGATTATGAAGGTGCACTTAACTCAGTTTTGACAAAAAGTGACTTTAATTGGTTTTTGCAGTAAGGGGACGATATGTTACTTTACATAACATTAAAGTCAAAAGTATTAACAGAACCAGTCAGAATCATAGCCTAATAGCCTACTAGACTTTGAATCAATTTAGAAAACGCAAGAAAATTAAAGAGACATCTAAACTTCTTCTGCTAAAATGATAAAAATACACCATCATGGATTACCATCAGACAATCAAATTCCGAATCACCTATCATTACAGCTAAACAATTCGATGATAAAATTGTATTATCTCCCCCCACTCGTAAACCCGCGCCGGCTCAGCCGTTATTACCAAGTAATGAGCTTGCAAATGCGCTTAATGTCATCAACAAATAGATTGCAGTTACACTCGCTAAAAGTGATATTAATACCACACCTAACCCGCGGTTTTGGATAATGAGACTAATTTCATGATTTAATGACGATTATATCAACGTTGTGGCTAGCCATCACCACTTTATTTCAAGCTAGAATTTTATTATATTTGCCGTGTGGTTCCCGGCACCAATAAAAAAAAGAATAGGCCCACTCCATCTCTTTCCTATGGATGTCGTAAAAGGCGACTAAGGGATAGGCTTATAAACTTGGGATTCTTCTTTTAGGCGATGGGCTAGCAACCCGTCACTATTTGAATCTCAATTCTATCATTAAGCCAAACAGCTGAACGTGGGCTATCAGTCTTTTCAAGACTGTTGGCCCTGTCTACCCCGTAAGAGATAAAGACGTGATCATATGTATGTATGTATGTAGAATTTTATTATGGTCTAGTAGTGAAAGAAAAATAATAGTGCACTTCTGTTTCTTGTAAAAGTATAACCAAAGGAAATACTTATGCGAGCAAACTAAGGATTCTTCTTTTAGACGTTAGACATGAACCTGTCACTATCTGAATCTGAATTCGACTTCCAAGCTACCCACGTGTAGCTTTGGAGTCTTTACGAGACTGTGGGCTCTGTCTATTCCGTAGGGAATAAAGCCATGATATAAACCTGTACTTTAAAGCTTGTATTTTATATCAAAACGTATGGGGCATTACGCTTCTAAAATCAAAGAGGCGCATTTTTCAGTAACTTTTCTTCAACTAATAAGTGGTAATTTTGGTCTTTGTAACCGACTTCAAAAAAGGAGAAACCTTCCAATTCGGATTTATTTCGTCTCGAACATGTCCGGTCAAATGACGAGCCTTTCTGTTGTTGCAACTAATAATAGTAACGAAATTAATTAAAACTTTATTAAAAATGTGCCGTGTGGTTCCCTGCACCATTACAAAAAAGAATAGGACTACTCCATCTCTTTCCCACGGATGTCGTAAAAGGCGACTAAGGGATAGGCTTATAAACTTGGGATTCCTCTTTTAGGCGATGGATAGTATGGTATGGTAGATGGATAGCGACTTTGTTTTATACTATGTAGTGATGAGTTGTAAATAGGACCGCTGGAAAAGGAAAGCTTACTTTGATAAAAAGGGGACGTCAGAAAGGCAAAAGGTCAGATCAAGAATATTGTGGAAATTAGGGCAATGTGCCGTGTGGTTCCCGGCACCAATAGAAAAGAATTGGACCACTCCATCTCTCTCCCATAGATGTGGTAAAAGGCGACTAAGGGGTAGGCTAGCAACCTGTCACTATTTGAATCTCAATTCTATCACAAAGCCAAACAACTCAGTCACGCTTAGTCTTGAAAAGACTGATAAGTCTTTTCAAGACTGGTGGCTCTGTCTACCCCGCTAGGGATATAGACGTGATCATATGTATGTATGTTAATTAAAACTATTAGCGATGCGTATATCATGTACGTACGTATGCTATAATAAGAATAGTAACATTCTCGAAATAGTTTCACGACAGAGTCGCGGCTCATTTAGCCAAATGAACTGAGTCACAAGTTGTTCCGAAACAATCTGGAAGTTTCCGGATCCGCATCCAACTTGAATCTACCTTCGCTTTGTTGTATACTCCATTAAAGTTAATTGGAAATATAACTAAGTGTTTTAGATTTTTTATTACATATACATACATATGGTCACGTCTATATCTCTTGTGGGGTTGACAGAGCCAACAGTCTTGAAAAGACTGATAGGCCACGCTCAGCTATTTGGTGCCGTGTGGTTCCCGGCACCAGTACAAAAAAGAATAGGACCACTCCATCTCTTTCCTATGGATGTCGTAAAAGGCGACTAAGGGATAAGCTTACAAACTTGGGAATCTTATTTTTAGGCGATGAGCCAGCTACCTGTCTCTATTTGAATCTCAATTCTATCATTAAGCCAAATAGCTGAACGTGGCCATTCAGTCTTTTCAAGACTGTTGGCTCTGTCTACCCCGCAAGGGATATGGACGTGACCATATGTATGTATGTATCTATGAGTAGACAAGCCAAAATTCTCAAAAAAAAATTGAAACCCCACGTTCAGCTGTATACAAAATTTAATAGATAAATAGAAATAATAAAAAAAATAGATAAATAGAACTCTTTATTGCACCATAAGAGTAAGACATACAAAACAGCACAAAACAAAAAATGAAACACAAGTCGTAAAATTATTTGACATTTTCGTAACTTACCTATGTTTAAAATAGACGAAGCTGCCTAATAATGTAAATGTTCTTTTATTACGTTCAAAAAGCGCTTTCAATATTTGTTATTTCCGCTTTATGCTGCAATTGCAATTCAGCGCCCATGCCCACTAATTTGATAACTGTGTGCAGTGAGCGAGAGAGATAGATGGATGTTTTATTTCAGAAAACATTTACAGCATTTTTTAAATGGAATGCTGAAATGAATGAGATTTTACATTTGTATACATGTGAGATTTTAAAAGTTGTTTATTAATAACAGTGGGCAATGTCAGAGTAAAATCTACTTGTATGAAACCAGATTGTGCAGAATGAATTTACACTTTTTTATTAATTCCTCACTATCTAATTATTTTAGATATTAAAGTTGTTTTATTTAATTTAAGTTAATGTGTAGTTTTGATTTTATCGCAAACGTATTATGGTATTATTCTACCATTTGTATACCGCATACAGGCCACAAGAACTGAATACTTAAAAATCATCTCGAATTTTTACAACACGTAATTTGTTTTTAAAACTTGTAGAGCAGTTAATGTACCTAATACTATCATCACATATCTTATTATCGCATTTTTTATTTTTCGTTTTATTTTATTAAACAAACAGCAAAATACAGGCCTGAGAAATTATAAGCACCTCTCTTTCGGCATTTCAAATACTAATTAAAATGCCGGTTGGGTAGGTTCAAGTACCAATCAACTTCAAAGGAAACCAATGAAAGGTATTCCCAATATTGTGATATGATTGAAAATGGTTGAAAAATATGGAGCTTTGAGCACCGTTCATCTTTGATTTTGGATAAATAAAAAAGAAGTATTCGTAGTAATTAACTTCATAATTAAATAAATAATAAAAATAAATAAATATATACCGGACAAATTACACTGATTGAGTTAGCCTCGAAGTAAGTTCGAGACTTGTGTTACGAGTTACTAACTCAACGATTCTATATTTTACAATAAATACTTATATAGATTAACATCCAAGACCCAGACCAATCAGAAAAAGTTCTTTTCTCATCATGCCCTGGCCGGGATTCGAACCCGGGACCTCCGGTGTCACAGACAAGGGAACTGGCGCTGCGCCACAGAGGCCGTCAAATATTATTATGTTGTGGGTATAAATGAATGCTGAAAAGAGTGATGTGACACATATGAACAAACCGCTATATATAATTCTAAACTTTATGATATAACCTTCCTCTATATTATAAAGCTGAAGAGTTTGTCGGTTTGTTTGTTTGAACGTGTTTATCTTAGGAACTTCTGGTACGAATTGAAAAATTCTTTTTGTATTGAATAGACCATTTATCGAGGAAGGCTTAAGGCTAAATAACATCACGCTGCAACTTTTAGCAGCGAAGAAATAATGGAAAATGTGAAAAAACGGGGAAAATTGTTCATCCTTGAGGGCTTCAATGATGGACAAAATAACACTTCCACGCGGACGAAGTCGCGGGCACAGCTAGTATATATATAACTAAACAAACTAATATACTACTTTCTTTATTTTTCTCGTAAAAACATGCTGATTCCATTATTAACTTACAGTTACAAAGTTAAAGAGTCCGCTTTTAAGATAGCTTATAAGTTATAAAAGCCTCATGGTGGACCCCAGGTTCCAAAGCATAATGGCGGAGGGTGCAATAACAACATACAAAAATGAGAGAAAGAGAGAACTTCACAAGCTATGTAAGGAAGATCAAAATTTGACTACGCAAATAATGGAATTATGTTTTGAACTTAAAAGTTTTAAAAGCAATTTCTGAACGCATCATTTCGTCTTTAACTTACATTAGTACTGTATCATTTCCATCACCTCTTACGACTGCTTATATGTTTCAAAATATACTCCGAGAGTGTAGTATCTCGATTACATTATAGTTAGTTTAGTGCACACCCAAAACTGTTCCAAGCTGCAATACACGTCAGTGGCATTGGGCCAAAGCTTAGCGGCTGCTGTAGCTCATATTGTATGGCATTTAGATAATTATTTCTCGTTAATTTGATAACTTTTCTCTGTTAGCGTTAAGTAGTTAATGAACCTTTTTTTTTCTTAGTACTTTTAAATATATAAATATATGCCGGAACACAAATTACACAGATTGAGTTAGCCCCGAAGTAAGTTCGAGACTTGTGTTACGAGATACTAACTCAACGATACTATATTTTATAATAAATACTTATACATATAAACATTCAAGACCCAGGCCAATCAGAAAAAGTTCTTTCCTCATCATTCCCTGGCCATGATTCGAACCCGGTACATCAGTATATTAGCCTTTTATATTGTATTGGGTATTGTCTCCATAACGTCTCTTCTACTACAGCTAAGCTGGTAACGGATATTGAGATTAAGCTTATATCACGCAATCAATTTCTACCTGAAGGTATCTTCTTAAATATTACATACATATAATCACGTCTATATCCCTTGCGGGGTAGACAGAGCCAACAGTCTTGAAGACTGATAGGCCACGTTCAGCTATTTGGCTTAAATATTATATGAATTAAAGCAAGACTTTAACCTCAACATCGTCGGAGCCGTGGTTCACTAAGTATAATCTAACCTGGCGGAAGATTTTCCCTTTAATGGATGTCGAGCATGAAACATCGTTCTCGCAACGAAACGCCAAAATATATCCAATTATGTGGCATTAGAATTCTGTTTGCAATACTTCAAAATAATACAAAAATTGGCAAAACTTGTGTACCTACTGTGGGAATTTTGGTCTTGAAACTTAAGCTGGGCTTACCAAAGCGCTCGTCATTACCCTACACTGCGACTTAATTTGCCAAGTGAAAAAGTATACGGTTTCCTTTCTCTCCTAATCTTGAGAAATCTGCTTAAAATAAATTAGAAACGAGCACGCTCCGTGGAGAACTTTGTTTTAATTTCCTCGAAAATATAAAAAGACTTTAGGGTTGTTGCATTGTGCTTCGACACGGCGATAAGACAACTGTTTAACAGATGTAAAGATAATAAAACATTGTACTTGTACGCTGTTCGGATAAAGTTCTATGTATAAATGTTTATGCTCGCTAAAGGGTGTGGAAACACTGATTTATATCGATCTTGCAGTCTTGTTCATGGCTATGTTTCAGAAGACTAAGTTGAAATGATTTTACAGCATATAGTGATTGCCTGATGATTCGGGGAACTCTCTTGATGATTTCCTTCAACAACTTAGAATTAGGACTCAGGACCTTCTTTTTACATTTCTTAAGATAATTATCCACATCGCCATTGTCCTGATTTCTTTTACCCTGTCAAGAATTTGAGCCCTACAAATCGCTATCCGTAACACAATGTAGTCACGGCCTAAGCGTTAATTAATTACGACTTAAAAAAAGAAATACACAATCAAGTGCCTAATGAGTACACTTATTTTTCTTTCCATTGCAATTAGAAGAGAGTTTATATCAATAAATAGTTTTTAAACACTGGCTTTCTCTTTAAAATCAGCAAATAAAATAAAAATGCATTTAAGGACAAACAAAAACAATATTTATTAATAGAGCTAAATAACATAAAATAAATTAAGGTACGTGGATTATTAAGCACAAGTAGTGACAGCACCAAAAAAAATGTTTATTTATTAAAGAACGCATATGAAAATATATCACATTGAAATGCCCCTAGGGTTCTTTTCCTTTTGATTTCAAAGGAAAACATTGACTGACAGATCTATCAACGACAGAAAAAACCGCAGAACGAATTTAACTGAAATTTGACATGCGGGTAGGTATAATAACGTATATACGTTGTGGACATATTTAAAAAAAATATTGCTGAAGTGAAGGCCTACTGAGTACCGTGACACATCAACTGTCAATCATAAATACAACCTCCGACTCAACATAGTCGGAGCCGCGGTTCCCCAGGCATAACACCTAGCTTTGCGGAAGATCTTCCCTTTGATGGCGGTCAAGCCGAATCATCGCTCCCGCTACAGCCCTAGTAGAATAAATCACTAATAAATATATAATAGGAAACTGATTAATCTGAACCATTGGATCCAAGTAGTTTAATGGTGCACAAAGACAGGTTTCTCTAAAATATCCGCAGGAAAGCAAAATAAATGAGATTTATGTTTTATGCGAGCGATACTGCGGGCGTAAACTGTAAGTTTATGTTAGTAAGATGATTGTTATTTTTATAGTTAAATTTAAATGTCTTAATCCTTACCAGAATACTTTAATAAATAAACGGTCTGCCGTCAGAACGACACCTATTTTATTGATAACAATATTATCATAGTTAAAATATCATACTAAAACATTAGTATCAATTGGTTAAAAAAAGTAGCAAGTTTTACTGCTCTTTTTAACGTGATCGCTAATTTCGGACACATAATAATCTTACACTGAAAATGTAGTCGGAAATACGCCATGGTGAGAGAGAGAAAGAAATGCATTAAAATTCAACGTTCCGAACGACGCTTTTCTCAAATGGAAAGCAAAAATAGTTGTCCTAGAAACGATCTGCATTTCGCGTTAGCACAATCCCAATCGATGACGTCACGGGAATAAAATAATTGACTGGACCGAGCAATTTTTAATTGCCATTCCGATTCGTGTCCGTAATAATTTAACTATTCACAGCCATGTGGTTTGCGGCAGGGCAAAATGGAATTTCACTATTACATACATACATACAATCACGTCTATTTCCCTTGCGGGGTAGACAGAGCCAACAGTCTTAAAAAAACTGCAACGCCACGTTCAGCGGATTGAGATTCAAATAGTGACAGGTTGGTAGCCCATCGCCTAAAAGAAGAATCCCAAGTTTATAAGCCTATCCCTCAGTAGCCATTTACGAGATCCATGGGAACGAAATGGAGTGGTCCTATTATTTTTTTCATTGGTGTCGGGAACCACACAGCACGAACACATACTATTAATGAAATATAATCACAACTTTCGCCCACGTTTGCATGAAACAAAAAAAGGATTGCTCCATCTAAGGATCAGTGCAAACACTATTAAATCAGGTTTCAACTTGACAATACGTCGGAGCTGATGGCTGGCAGCCTGCCAGATGTTGGAATCGTTCATTGACAACCTCGCGTCATTCCATATCACTCGGGAGAGTATCAAACTGTTCTTTAAATAGATTAAACATACTTTGTGATAAGCCGGTATTCACACGAGTATAAGTTTCTTTAGTTTTAACTTGCTTTTGCGCGGGGCTTCGCTCCCGTGGGAAAACTTGAAAGTCTATTCTATATCTGCAACAATTTTCGTGAAGTTTAATATTTTTAAGTTTATTCGGGACTACACAAATTTGACCCAAACTGATGGCGCATACTATAACCAAAGTTGTCGTTAAAATCAGTATTAAAGAACAAAGAACTAAAAATTCTTTACATCAAAAATGAAGATCTAGTACTGAATCTTAAATACTGTTCCAAAATTATAAGGCAAGGAGATTTTATCAAGCCTAGGACGTTGAAAATTATAAGCAATGTTTCGCCTCAATAACATTATTCACCCTTGTTTTCTTAATGGCTTACTACGGACTTATAACTGGTTATAAGCGCATATTTACTTTTGTAATTACTGTGTACATTAAACAATTAACTCCACGAACACGGCATGTGATTTGAAGGGCCTGTTCATAAGAACTGAAAAGGAATTACAATGAAGTGCGAGGTATTTGGATGACTTTTTAGTAGCGTGCTAACAAACTGTAAAATAACATATTTTAGTTATATTCTTACTACACGCGAAGCCTATATAAGATAGATGTATGTACATTTACCCCGCTTGGATATGGCAATATCTAGCTTTATTAATTACGTTTCTTTATCAATATTTTTATTTCATTGATTTTTTAACTATTCATTGCATTGCATTATTTAATAAAAAAAAATGTTATATTTGAGTTAAAAATAAAATCTTTAAAACCCTTCATTATATTTATCAGTGTGAACGCGCCTTTATCATTTGAGCAAGTTTTAACGTCAATCATTCCGTTTCACATTACCTTTCACTTCTGAAGAAAATTGCTGCCGCCGCTAAAGAAAATTGTAGTGCTGAACTTACACCATTTACTTGGATAAATATGCAAGGAGGAGATTTCTTAGGGAAATGCCTAACCTACATAATATTATTATCTTTTAATATAGTATTTTGCTCTGAACTTTGATTCCCTGAGAATATTTATGGGACATCTCAAACATAACTTAACTTTTGTCATATCTTTTGGTTTCACAACATTGGTTGACGTCGAATGAATTACTTAAAACTAAGTTTAGTGCCGCTTCCAAAGCGTCAGTACAGAAGATGCGGCAGCAAACGGCACTGCAGCATTTTCTTCAATCATGTCAACTGGTGTTTATTAATTGAGTAATAATATCCTACTACTATTATAAAGGCGAAAGTTTTTATGGATGTATGGATGTTTGTTACTCTTTCACGCAAAAACTACTGAACCGATTACCATGAAATTTGGTATGTAGGTAGCTGAAGACCCAGAATAACACATAGACTACTTATCCCAGAGTTCCCGCGGGATTGATAGGGTTTCCATGCGGACGAAGTCGCGGGCGGCCTCTAGTAATCTAATAATATCTCTCACAAAACGTTACTTAAGTGTGATATCACACCTGTTTGGATCATGAACCTTATTTGTTTGGCAGCTACCTTATTTATTTTTTACTAGCTTTTGCCCGCGGCTTCGCCCGCGCAAATGTATTTATATTATAAGGATACGCCATAAAATTCCACCCATTTTTTTATCCCGTATCGTGCGGGGCTGTTTTATGTTTATATTTGGTTTAAATTCATATGGCTTCTCCCGTCTTGTCCCGTCTCTTCTCGTTCTGTTCCGTCCCGTCCCAACCTGTTGTGTCCCGTCCTGCCCCGTCCAGTCCTATCCTGTCCCATCCCATCCTATTTAGTGCCATCCTGCTTTCCGCAACTGATACGTATTTTTTACTAACCAATATTTAAGACTTCTCGCACTTCGACACCTATCACTATCAAAAATATCAAATCTAATCAACAAATCAAAAATTAACTGAAATAGAGAGTAAAATAAGTTAAATAAGTCAAGTTAAAAGTTAATGAATCAAACGAATAATAATTTCAAATCAAAATATTTGTAGTGTGTAATATGTAGTTTCGCGTATGTCCGCTAGGGGCGCTGCTAAAATTACACGATAAATTAAAATATTTTACGCTACCTTGCTAAATGACGGTAACGAAACCATAGCGCGATCTATCTCGATGCCAACGCCATCTATCGAGCATCGAGACAACTCGTGATAGTTAATAGAAAATAAAATTCGGGTGTTTTATTTATGCATACCGATTACGCCGAGATTTATGGACCGATTTACGTGATTCTTTTTTTGTTCGGTAGAGTATACTTTCAAGTTGGTACCGTTGTTACCTAGTCAGGATCTGATGATGGTATTCCAGGGAAATCAAGGGCAAACCTCAAATTTACAGGCAATTACGTTTTTGACAATTTCATAGATCTGTTTAAGTATTTGCGTCTGATAGTCATCATCCCATGTGAATGAGCTGATGATGGAAGGTACAACTCCTCAACGGTTAGGAGTTGAAAGAAAATTCTTACGAAGTTATACGTACATGTGAGGCTATTAGGTTGACCTGATAATAAAAAGTAAATCTCATTAACGTTAAGAATTTAGGTGAAAATGGATGCGGACAAATTTCGTAGCTGTTTGTATGGGTAGTGTTAACACAAAATAGGGATTTAAAGGCGTGATGTTATTAATGTTATGCATGTATGTACATAATTATGTATGTTATTATGTATGTTAAAGAGACGACTGAAAGTTGTCATACAAAGTCATTTTTTTTAAGGATGGGAAATCATCAAATGACCTCTCCCGCTCTGGGTGGAACGGAAGGGAGTGTCAGACTTTTACTGACTAAAACCCACCTCGTTCCTTCAGTTGCCCTTTGCGTTCCGGGGCCACGGTATCTCGTTTAGAACTTTCCCGCAGCCCCGGCTCAGTTTATCCCGTTTCCCCCCCTTGGGGGTTGACATTTCAAAAATCCCTTCTTAGTGCTCACTTATGTTACTAAAGGAACCTCTGTTCAAAATCTCAGACTCCTATACCGAGCGGTTTCGGCTGTGCGTTAATAAATCAGTCACCCAATCGTACCCCCTAAATCACGATTGGAGGTTAGTTTGAAAAAACTTATAATGTCAAACATATTTACTTGCCTATGTACGTGTTCATGCCAAGTTTTAAGTTTATAAACCCAAGGAATAAGATTTTTCATAGAAACGTTTTTACCCCTTTTCCCCCCCTTGGGGGTTGAATTTCCAAAAATCCTTTCTTAGTGCTCCCCTACATATCCCAAGGAACCTACATTCCAAATTTCAGCTGTCTACGACCAGTAGTTTCGACTGTGCGTTGTCTGTCAGTCAGTCACTCAGTAACGGAAGAGTTTTATATATATAGATGGTAAAAATTTAAAATGAAAAGTCACATAAAGTATTTAATTACATGTAATCTAACATGTTGTTCTTCCTCCTGACTTTAGTCCTGATTGCATCCTCATCACTCTGGAGCCCGGAGTATGCCTTTGACCATGGATCCTGGATTGAGTGAGTCAGATTTTTACACGAAGCGACTTCCATCTGACCTCCGCAACCTTTGCAGGTAAACCTAACCCGTATTGGTTACACATCCAGTTCTGTATGTGTAGATTACCTCACGATGTTTTCCCTCACCTTAAGAGCATGTATTCTATCATGTAAATAACTTGTTTATATTGTTTTGGAAATTGCTATCATCCCCTTTTTAAAGAAAACTTGGCATTGGACGTAGAACACGTTCCGTTCCATATATTTCAGTTAGATCAATAATAATATCTTATCCCCAAATACGATACATGTAAATTATGTATTCGGACAATGCATCTTCACAACAGTTTTTATTTTAACGTTTAACTTTACTGAAAGCTGCCAACTCCGTTTACCTTTTAAATAATTTTGGGACTCTTTTTCAATTGTCAAATCAATTAAGTCCGCTGCCGTGCCAAGTTTCGGCTTTATTCTGAAACTCGAACCTATTTAAACATGCAAACCTACATATACGAGTATTGTCTTGATGTAGGCTACTTTCTTCCCCCTGGCTATAGTATCAGTAATATCCTCATCACTCTGGAGAGGAGTTCGGGATAAACCATGGATCCTAGATTGGGTGAGTTAGTTTTTTTACAGGAAGCGTCTCCCATCTGACCTTTTCTGCTTTGCATGGGAACCTTACCTGAATTGGATCATATAGTTGCACACTCAGCTGCCCGAACATGCATGTTTCCTCACGATGTTTGATATAAGCTACTTTCTTTTATGGAAATTCTCACGGGAGCGACGCTGATCAGGCAATTGCTTATTATGGTGTTACAAGTTCGGTTATTCTCAGAGTCAAAGAAAAATAACAATAATTGCTACAACTTGTGAATTAATAAGATAAAGTGTACACAGGCGATAGGCAGTTTTTGAATAAGTAGGTATGTTTTACTAATGTTGACGGCTTCTGTGGCGCAGCGGTACTGCGCTTGACTCTGACACCGGAGGTCCCGGGTTCGAATCCCTGCCCCGGCATGATCAGGAACGATCTTTTTCTAATTGGCCTGGGTCTTGGAATTTTATCCATATAAGTATTTATTATGAAATATTGTATAGTTGAGTTAGTATCTCGTTACACAAATTTCGAACTAAATCTGTGTTATTTGTCCCTTACCTTTCATATCAATAGTAGGCAGCAGAATAAAAGTTTGTAGTATCATCCAAAACAATTTTTTATACACTTCCATATTTGAAATTATCACACAAACTCTTGCACATTATACGCTTCCTTCGACACTAGAACATCTGTTTTCGCGACCAAATCTGGAACAAAAGAATGTTTTTTTCTAATTAATAAGCTACTATTTATTTTATCTGTGTAAATTATAAAACCACAAACAAACATTCTTTTTTTTTTAATTTTTATTCTTTAGTTCTCACCGACATGACACCGCGCCACGCGTCGTTGCGTGCAGTAGTTAAAATTAAATCGCTTGGCTATATTGTAATGTATTTATGTAGTCTCGCGTCTCGTCTTAGTTATGAACTGCCTATAAATTAATTTAATTTTAAATAGTATTTATTTGAAGAAAACCTTATCTCTGGGTCAGAAGTCAGAGGTTTGATCTTCACGGCGAGATAAAAAATTCACGAACATAAGCATAAAACTAACTTTAGTGCTAACTAGATCAATCTTAGACATTTATGCCGTATATGTTTGTTTGTGCCATGTGGTTCCCGCCACCAATAAAAAAAAGAATAGGACCACTCCATCTCGTTCCCATGGATGTCGTAAAAGGCGACTAAGATATAGGCTTATAAACATGGGATTCTTCTTTTAGGCGATGGGCTAGCAACCCGTCACTATTTGAATCTCATGTCAATCATTTAGCCAAACAGCTGAACGTAGCCTATCAGTCATAAAGACGTGATCATATGTATGTATGTATGTTTACATACAAACATTCATATGGTTCTTCCAACTTCCCGGTTACCGTCGCCGAATCATGAGGATCTTTGACTTCCTACAAATCTATTTATCCCTTTTAAATAAAATAAGAACTGGCACACGCTATGTTTTTTCTTTGCCACGAAACCATAGTGAAATCATACAAGTATTTGTATATATCCCAACTAATATTATAAAAGCGAAAGTAAGTATATTTTGTTTGTTTGTTACCTCTTCTCGGATTATCTTCTTGAAATATCACGTTTGTATAATAATTAAGAGTCTGGAGATGGACTTAGAAAACCCAACAAAAACTAAAGTTGTCGTGGAATTTGCGAAAAACCTTCTTTTATATTCTTTTGAAAGTGGCACCAAATTGCGTTGCGTTTTTGTAGGTGGCGTTTAATACTTTGCTTTTTGTAAGTGTAACTTATTTCGTCGCTTTTTTGTAGATGGCGTTAAATTCGTCGCTTATTGCAGATGGCGGTTAGTACACGCGGGCGAAGCCGCGGGTAAAAGCTAGTATTTTTCTAACTTAGAGTAACGCCACGGAAAGTAGCTAAATGCTAAGTCAGCGCTTAAACTAAACATTTACTTATAAATCTTCAAGCGACACCCCGCCCCGGAAGGTTTGCGTGTGGTTAACCAATAGATTACCATGTTCACATTCAAATTTAGACATTATCCGTGTAGAAATAGGCCATAAAATTGATTGCTACAAGCTCGTTCTCACTACAAGGCTAAATTGAGGATTTCCTGACAATGGCTTAATTTTGTTGAGTCTAGTTAGGTTTTACTTTATTTGGTGAATAAACGAATCATTTATATGACGTTTTATTTGTCATGTAATTAAAAAAATAATTCTTATGTTTGTCTCTTCGTCCGTCCCAATTTGTACAAATATCAATTTATATTAAAAAAGTAGAACACGGAAAATGTCTATCTATAAATATTTTATACCGGGAGCACTTTGGTGTTAGCAAAAATATTAATAATTAAACAATATTTTGCAAAATATATCGTGTGACATTTGAATTGGAAACGAATATTGTAGGGATGTCAAAAAAAAAGGTTTTATTTGTACGTACGTATTGCCATATAATATTAGAGAAAGGTACATAATACTGGCTTGCATAAAGTTGAAATGAAAAATCAAGTTATTTAATGATGTGGTACTTTTTCCATTGTAGTTTTAGAAAGGCCTGGTACTACTGCCAATTCGATCTGACCTTGTATGATACCTTATAAATTTAATATACAATTTGATTTAAAAGATAATAAATTCAAGGGTAAAATGATTTTTTTAAGTAATTTTCTGCGTACAAAGAATAAGAAATTCTTACCAACACAAATAATCCCTAAAAACATACAATTACTCTTTTTATTTAGTGTCAAAGACTACATAACCAAAATTTTCAAACAAAACTGTTTCTAACAAATTACTCAATTAAGTCCTACAAAGATCTCAAATTAAAACAGCGTTCAAAGGCTTAGCCGTTAAATGAAAAGGTATGAATAATACTACCATTTCATTACAACAAAGAAATTGTTTAACTAAGAAAATTTTCATGACGTACTTTTTCATTAGAATGGATTTTTTTAATAAATTTCTTTCTTCCATTCTGTACGCATTAAAGATTGCGTTGTTTCTGAATTAAATGACAAATTGAGACGCATTTTTATTGTAAACCTGTACTCCGACTTTCGCGTCGTTGTAAAAAACAACGGACATTCTATAAAATCCGGGCTTCCCCAAGCAAAAACAATTTTCATTAATTAAAAAAAAAAGAAAAAAAAAATATATTTTTAAAAATGTAGAAGTAAAAATTACATACATACAAATGTCAAACTTAGAAGGAATCTAACAAACTTTCACCTTACAAAATTCATTGATTTCCTAGAACGATATAAGGAATTGAACCGTGACCCTTCAATGGAAGTGTTACCAAACCCGACCCTGGCCCTCGACTGTTCATTCCCCAAATGGGCAAGCTTAGGGTGCGTAGATAAGGTAGCCTATTTCTGTTCAGTTTTATCTTGAAAGGAAACGCTAGTTGTTGGATATGTACTTCAAAATGTTTTTTTTTACGTTCCGGTTGTCGCGGACTGTAATTTTTTTTAAATGTTTATATGACAATTTGTGTTTTTATTTCGAGTTATTTTCTACAAATTTATTTCTCCCTATTTACTTTTTAATCACTTATTTGAATCTGAACCAATATAAAACCTTTGATGTGACCGAAAGACAACGTTACCATTCATTTTTTTAATAAGTGAATAGTTAGTTAATTGATGCATGGTAGGTAACTGTTTTTAACTCAAATGGAAATAAATAAATTCTTCTGATAGTCAACACATTTAATTGAATTAAATCTCACAAGTCTACCTACTTCAATTCTGATAGATTTTTAAGTAGGCAAAGGAAACCAATTGGGTGCGTACTTAAAGTGCCTCTTGGAAAATAAAACTGGTAATTACGGACTGCAATAAAAGCTAATAAAAGGGACTGGCCACTTGCGAATAAGAAAAAAGATTTTTGTTTTTCATTTGTGTAATACTCGATTCTTTTAAAATTCGAATTCCAGTTTCTAATTTCTTTTAACGTTTCTTACATTTGCCATGCTACAAAATAAATCCATTAGATTTTATCAGAAGATTTTTATTATCAGGCTTTTTTTTACCTATTTTTTTTTAAATAAATAAAGAATCTGTAAATTATAGACAAAGACAAGTGGAAGTGACTTCTTGTAGGATACCTACGTATATTCACACAAAAAAAATCATATTCACTAGATCTTGGATGAAGTTACAAGATCACTGCTTTAAGGACAACGCAGCTTTGTAAAGCTAGAGTATTTTCATTCAAAAATCCAAACTTTCTCATAACAATGTCAAAGAATTTTCATTTACCAAAGTGACATTCATTTCCGTTTCTATTTGATAGCAAAGTTGGACAGTTCCTCCTTGGAATATTAAAGTAATTTTTGTAATCCATCGCATTTCTACTTCCCGATGACCTGTGTGAAGCAGTGTGGTAGTATGCATCACCTGGTCCGAAGGTCCCGAGTTCGGTCGCCGATTAGTTCACGAAATCTGATTTTGTAGTTACCCTAGCTAGCCCATCGCCTAAAAAAGAATCCCAAGTTTGTAAGCCTATCCCTTAGTCGCCTTTTACGACATCCATGGGAAAGAGATGGAGTGGTCCTATTCTTTTTTGTATTGGTGCCGGGAGCCACACAGTACACTCAGATTTTCTAATTGACACAAATCTTGTCTTAAGTATATTACTAAAAAAAAAAACATTATACGCGTGGTACAAGCATATCAAAAGCAGCAAGAGTTTAAAAGTGGGCCCGCACCAAGTTGTTTAACATAAGAAACTCTTCACAATGAGGCGCGGCAGCAGATCAGTTGGCGCGCGGGCCCGCGTTTCAATTTGATATGACGTGTTCGAAGAGATTCTTGTATTACAACTTGGTGCGGGCCCGCTTTCAGACTGCATTGCTTCTAAACTGTTTTTGATGTGCATACATATTATATACTTATATAATTACGTCTTTATCCCTCACAGTATAAACTGAACCGAACAAATGTTCAGATGTATGGCTTAAATATAGAATTGAGATTGGTGTCATGTTCCCACCCGTCCTAAACCCATCGCCTCAAATAATCATCTCAAGTTTATAAGCGTTGTTAGTATTCCCATTTCCTTTTTAAGAAAAATACTTACGCCAGAAGAACTTAATAGCCTAATGTACCCTTCATAATTTGTGAACGTTACGTTATACTTTTAAAAATGTGCCGGGAAATGAGTGGATATTTTCCCGCTGACCCCCGAAAGGACCATCAATTAAATTGTAAGACCCATTTAAGTCCATGTGACGTCGATGACATGACCGAATTTACTATAACCAGGAGAACCAAAGCAACGCCACAGAGTAGGAAAATTAAGCAGTGAGTCCTTGTATAACTACATAGTATAAAGCAAAGCTGCTTCCCGCGTCTGTCCATATATCTGTACTATGTATGAATGCTTTTATTATTATATATTTAAAACTACAGAACGGATTTTCCAGTTATTTTAAATAGATAGAGTGATTTCAAAGGAAGGTTTATGTTCGTAAATGCTACCCGTGTGAAGCCGGGACGGGTGCTAGTATAAAACTTATGTTTATGTAACAATAAGTAAATACAAATCATACAGATTGAATTAGCCCCAAAGTAAATTTGAAAAGAGTGTTTCAATTGAAATTTAATTTCTATTAATTTTTCTATTGACCATACCTTTTTTGATTGATTTTGACGAAACTAAAGTTTTGACAATGCTCCTGATTATTTATAAAATAGTTGTAAAAGTCACATTCAAACCTGTTGAGGAGTTTCGAAGTTATAACATACCAAATAGACAGCCAGCCAAAATTCTGAAAATAGTTTTTTTTGCTTTCTATAAATTTCTCCAAAATTCTTTTTTTTTTTTGGTAAAATATTTAATATGTAGACTCGATTTTTACTGTCTTATTATATGTTTTGATTATATCTTCATCTTATATAGGCACAAACAGTATACGCGTTATCAGCGGTTCTTTCTTAAAATTCCTTAGTTCAAGTGTTAGATATGGACCATCCAAAATTAGCATAATTGAAAAACAAAGTAATTAAGATAACTAAATTCTTGCGAACTGTCTTGATTAGAATTGATCCTATGGGTCAACCCCTTCATTTCTCGAATAATAAATTCGCTTAGTCTGGAGTGAGACTACTTCATCGAGTACTATCAGAGGCACTTTATAATGATGAAGACGAATATAACGATGAATTTGTCAAATCTACGCTTATTTCGAAAGTCTTTGCTTCAGAAACCTCACCCCTACGCCAAGGAAGATAAATAAATAACTTGAAGATAATTCAAAATCATTATTTATTTAACCAGAGAATATAACAATATCTTTATTAGTTTCGAATTAAATTATTTTTTAATTTTCCCATGTATATTCTTATTTTTATGATTGTACAATGGGACACACAGAAAATAATAAAAACTACCTACTTCTTGGCGTGTCGACTCCACCAATAATCCAATTTTACCAATTCATTCATTCATCTATTCATGTTTTTTAATGTAAACAATGTGCATTCGTTCACGATTTAGATTTAAGAGATCTATATTTGTAAATTAACGTCCGATGAAAATGCTGCATTGTAGTTTGTTCCGCCTCTTCTTCTACACATGCGCTTTGGAAGCGATAGTAGTTATAATTAGATTTAAGACAAATCATACGCCACAATTTCATATAAAACCTTTGAAATATTAGATGTACGGTAGGAAGTACACCTTTCTCTGTATCCCTCTGTTTATTGCTTAATTGGACGACTATTATTCTTAGACTGTAACGGAAGGACCCCTCCAAAAGCCAATTACAGGCACGCGAGTCACCATTTGCGTTAATCCGCGTGATTAACCTTTTTGCAGGACTAATGGCCGGTTTTTACAAGCCGTGTCATATTCTAAATACTCGTAATATGAGGTTTTTTTTTTTTATAAACACTCAAGTTTCGAAAGTGTGGTAAGTTTAGCTTATTTATGACTTTCTTTATGCTGTATAGGCATGATGACTGAATAGAAAAAACATGTCAAATTGAAAAACTGCTCCTTGAAAAACGAGAAAACAAGAGTTGTATAATTTTAACCGGTATGTTCATCTTTTCCCTCATGACTTCTAAACTAATTTAAATATATTCAACTTTTTATTATAACGAATGAAATCACGTTTTTAAAGCTGATATTATTAAACTGAAATTGTTTTAATGATGTCAAAGAATAATAACAAATTAAAGATACCCGATATAGCTACGGTAAGTAGATAAATAATCAAAGACATGAATTTCGCTTCAACCTTAAAATTATGTTGCCCGAAATAGAATGAACTGTATTTACGTAATTTTAAGGTTGAAGCGAAATTCATGTCTTTGATTATTTATCTACTTACCGTAGCTATATCGGGTATCTTTAATTTGTTATTATTCTTTGACATCATTAAAACAATTTCAGTTTAATAATATCAGCTTTAAAAACGTGATTTCATTCGTTATAATAAAAAGTTGAATATATTTAAATTAGTTTAGAAGTCATGAGGGAAAAGATGAACATACCGGTTAAAATTATACAACTCTTGTTTTCTCGTTTTTCAAGGAGCAGTTTTTCAATTTGACATGTTTTTTCTATTCAGTCATCATGCCTATACAGCATAAAGAAAGTCATAAATAAGCTAAACTTACCACACTTTCGAAACTTGAGTGTTTATAAAAAAAAAAAACCTCATATTACGAGTATTTAGAATATGACACGGCTTGTAAAAACCGGCCATTAGTCCTGCAAAAAGGTTAATCACGCGGATTAACGCAAATGGTGACTCGCGTGCCTGTAATTGGCTTTTGGAGGGGTCCTTCCGTTACAGTCTAAGAATAATAGTCGTCCAATTAAGCAATAAACAGAGGGATACAGAGAAAGGTGTACTTCCTACCGTACATCTAATATTTCAAAGGTTTTATATGAAATTGTGGCGTATGATTTGTCTTAAATCTAATTATAACTACTATCGCTTCCAAAGCGCATGTGTAGAAGAAGAGGCGGAACAAACTACAATGCAGCATTTTCATCGGACGTTAATTTACAAATATAGATCTCTTAAATCTAAATCGTGAACGAATGCACATTGTTTACATTAAAAAACATGAATAGATGAATGAATGAATTGGTAAAATTGGATTATTGGTGGAGTCGACACGCCAAGAAGTAGGTAGTTTTTATTATTTTCTGTGTGTCCCATTGTACAATCATAAAAATAAGAATATACATGGGAAAATTAAAAAATAATTTAATTCGAAACTAATAAAGATATTGTTATATTCTCTGGTTAAATAAATAATGATTTTGAATTATCTTCAAGTTATTTATTTATCTTCCTTGGCGTAGGGGTGAGGTTTCTGAAGCAAAGACTTTCGAAATAAGCGTAGATTTGACAAATTCATCGTTATATTCGTCTTCATCATTATAAAGTGCCTCTGATAGTACTCGATGAAGTAGTCTCACTCCAGACTAAGCGAATTTATTATTCGAGAAATGAAGGGGTTGACCCATAGGATCAATTCTAATCAAGACAGTTCGCAAGAATTTAGTTATCTTAATTACTTTGTTTTTCAATTATGCTAATTTTGGATGGTCCATATCTAACACTTGAACTAAGGAATTTTAAGAAAGAACCGCTGATAACGCGTATACTGTTTGTGCCTATATAAGATGACGATATAATCAAAACATATAATAAGACAGTAAAAATCGAGTCTACATATTAAATATTTTACCAAAAAAAAAAAGAATTTTGGAGAAATTGACAGAAAGCAAAAAAAACTATTTTCAGAATTTTGGCTGGCTGTCTATTTGGTATGTTATAACTTCGAAACTCCTCAACAGGTTTGAATGTGACTTTTACAACTATTTTATAAATAATCAGGAGCATTGTCAAAACTTTAGTTTCGTCAAAATCAATCAAAAAAGGTATGGTCAATAGAAAAATTAATAGAAATTAAATTTCAATTGAAACACTCTTTTCAAATTTACTTTGGGGCTAATTCAATCTGTATGATTTGTATTTACTTAGTGTTACATAAACATAAGTTTTATACTAGCACCCGTCCCGGCTTCACACGGGTAGCATTTACGAACATAAACCTTCCTTTGAAATCACTCTATCTATTTAAAATAACTGGAAAATCCGTTCTGTAGTTTTAAATATATAATAATAAAAACATACATACATAGTACAGACATATGGACAGACGCGGGAAGCGGCTTTGCTTTATACTATGTAGTTATACAAGGACTCACTGCTTAATTTTCTTACTCTGTGGCGTTGCTTTGGTTCTCCTGGTTATAGTAAATTCGGTCATGTCATCGACGTCACATGGACTTAAATGGGTCTTACAATTTAATTGATGGTCCTTTCGGGGGTCAGCGGGAAAATATCCACTCATTTCCCGGCACATTTTTAAAAGTATAACGTAACAAAACGTAATAATCAAAGACATGAATTTCGCTTCAACCTTAAAATTATGTTGCCCGAAATAGAATGAACTGTATTTACGTAATTCTACTTTAAAAGGATTTACCTAAGGCTTGGCACATACCCTCGGTATTCCGTTATAGAATATTGTTTTAAAAAAAGGTAGTTAATAATAAACGGACATTACTTCATCAAAACATGGACGTTGCGACAGTCATAAACTTGACCTGACCTTTTATACCAGATAAAATGTCAAGTCAAGTCTATGGTACATGAACTGATGAGCTGTTGATTAGAGTTAATGGTTTAAGTACTTATATAAAAAAATATATAATTAAGCCAAACAGCTGAAAGTGGCCTTTCAGTCTTTCCGAGACTCTTGGCTTTGTCTACCTCGTAAGACGTGATAATGTATATATATAAAAAAAAACTTTTGTTGTACATATAACACAAATGCCGTATTATAGGTTTGTATCTTACTTCATTTAATTTATATATAAAGTGTGATGTTTTAGTAAGAAGCATGATTTTAATTATATCAAAAACATACAAATATTTTAACACAACACAAAGGCCACAATGTACACGCGAGTGAAGTCGCGAGCAGAAACGTCCTCTGATGTCTTTAACTCTATAGTGACAACTAATTACCGTAGAAAGCAATGGTGCCGACTGGTTCTGACGATGGGAAACTGAGAACTTGGCGTCTAACTCCTCTCTCTAGGTTATTACAGCCCGCTAGTATTAGTGGGCATCTAGAGATAAAAGACAGCATGCGATATGCAATCGTATTCAGCAGCTGAAAATAGGAGTACGCTATGACAACCTCAAAATACGCTACTAAGAAAATTGATAAGAAACATTTTTTTTTTCTTATGGAAATATTTAAATTTATTTAAAAAAACCTGTGTATTGACTATTTGGTTGTTTATTTATTTTTAAATAGGTTCATCATTACAAAACTCCAGGGTGAAAGCTAGTTCTTCTTTCTTCAGGCTATAGTCTCGGTTAAATCCTCACCACTAGTGAGTAGCTGCTGGCTACACTTTTGACCATGGATCTTGGATTGGGAGAGTCTGGTTTCTTACCCAAAGCAGCTCCCGTCACCTGCGCAACCTTTGCAGTTGAACCTAAAACCGTATTGGATCATAATTACTACACATCCATTTGCTTCAATTTGCAGGGCGCAGGTTTCACATTTTTACCCTCACCGTAAGATCATTGATTAGTATAATGTACATAACGTAAAAGCAGTAGTAGGTAAAAGATAGTTCATAATATGTAATTTAATAAGCAATTAGAATAAAACTGTTAAGGGTTAAACAACAATCGACACTGTGTCAATTTTGCACCAATGAACACGCACGCGTTTTTACCGCGCGATATGCTATCGCTGTTTCGCTTTTTATTATAACGTGAAACGGGACAGCGATATTTGATAGTAGCGTAACAAAAACATCGTCGACGCGTGCTATGTAAGCTATGATAGCGACCCTATCGTTAGTCAATAGCTAGCCACATCTTCCTCATTCTCTCATCTTAGGGCGTCGGATATGAATATTTCACTCTTTGTACCGTTTACATCGCACCACTTAAGCTTGGCTGTCTCCGCTATTTCATGATATATGCGCTTGCCTGTTTGGTGCATATGAAAAATGCGACGCTCTTGTAAGCTTGATATCCTCTTGAAATATATAGTGAAAGACTTTCATTATTTTACATACTCCTAAACTGACAAAGAAATGAAAAGACGGAAATATTTAAGTATCAAGGAAAAAACTTTTACGTGTATACATAGGTATCATGTATTGGACCCTAATTCACAATATGTATTTTTTTGCAGAATAAACGTAAATTTTCATTTGTTCACCTCTTTGTATGACCAGCTCTTGCTAGCGACTTCCTAATTGAAAAAAAGGCGTCAAACAGTGGCTATAAAATGGCTATACTTAATGAATAATGCTTTACCCAATGGTCTAACCTTTGACTTATTTCTTTCCTAAGCTGTTGTTCATTTCTTAAATCTAGGAAGCAAGAAAAATCTAGTCCTAGTAGTATAAAACAAACTGTTATTATTTGAGATTATATTCCTCACAATAAAACAATTCATATTACACAAAGCAATACTATACAAAATTACAAAAGCTTAACGTTCAAAAATATCTGTCCATTCCATGTCACGCTCAGCAGAACGTTACGAAATAAAATTACCTTTCATTTGGCATTCTTGAATGATTTACCAGGTCATTGAACTCTAAAAATGATGAACATCGAAGTTATTCGGAATATTTTCCTTCGATTTCGTCGTGAATTGCTCGTGAATCGAACGATTCGATGTTCCTTTTTTGAATCTACTCCGAGTGACAATGGTGGCGTGTGTTTTGTTGTGACGTGGAATATGGAATTTTCGCTACAATAATTTCAGATTTTGTTATTGCTTTTCGCATTTCGAATTTTTAATACATTTTCTTTGAATAATAGGTACTTTTGTTTTCTGAAAAACACATACAGAGCTACATACATTGCTTACGGAGCAGACAGAGGCAACAATCTCGAAAAATCTACCTAATAGATTTTTCTCCATTTAGTACAGCGAGTATATCTTAGTTCAAAATTTTCATAACACTCATGCGATATTCCAAGGCAAATTGAAAAATAAATCATTTATATTTCATCATCAAAAATACACCGATCGTCACAATGGACTTTTTCTCTATTTGTACAGTGAGAAAGCCTTAGTTCAGAATGTCAATGTTTATGCGATATCCCCGAGGTTGACAGTTCAATTATTAAGTCGCTACCCGGTCGCGGCAGATGGTTTTTATAGCTCGTGGGATGAAAGATCTAAGAATAATTGGGTCCGCACTGAATAGATATACCTTTTAAATGTTTTGTTTTTGTTCCTCGATGATATCGTGGCGGTTGGAAATATTTTCCCGGTATTGTTGCGAATCGGAAAATACGATACTTTTGTTATTTTATTGATTGAGACGAGAAATGCTTGTCCATTATTCTTCAGAAGAGGTATGATTTTATATAGACTCTTGATAAAATGCCGCCCTGGGCTAATCCGCACATAAAGTTACAAATATAATTGTTTTGGAGATGCTTGTGTTATTGTGTTATCATAATTACCAACTGATATACAACACTAGTTGTGTCCTTAGGATGTTTTTTTAGAAATTATTCCCATACAGGCAACCATATACAAGTGTGAATCAAATTTGCTAGGTTGTTTCAGTTACACGCTGATAGAGTAGTTTCTCCATTCTCAAAAATACTATTTCGAAATAAACTTCCATTATATCTTTGACCTTTATTTGACAGCCATACATACAATTTACAGTCTTGAGAGGAGACTCCAGCTGCATGGCTTTATTGATAATAAAATCATTAATGATCGTAAAAATGATTATATTTTATACCTTCGTCGTTTCGCCACCTTCAACGTCTTTGTCCAATCTAGACAGGCTTGATCCTATTTTATCATATCAAAAACCAACCTCTTTTTTGAATGCAGAATTCCATCATTATCATATATTACTCTTGTACACAAAAAACAAAGCATAACTTTTTCAAGCTGTCAACTAAGGTATATATATTCTCAATGCATTTTACGGAACAGCAGATTTCGTAAACAGAGCTTGCATACCTATTTCAAACACTTCAGTGTACCTATTATACGGTTACGGCTGCAAACTCAAAGGCATCGTTTGCCCAAACAATTCTCATCTTTATTGCGTTCGTATAGAGTTTACGTGATATGTACGTGAATGTTGTAAGTGCGCCAATCTATTTCGCGAGCAGGACAGCCAATTTTGTCGTCGCATCGTGTCTAAACGTTCGAAATTCGAACGGCCATGGCGTCGTTCGAGATATGGTGCAATGAACATGATATGTGGCTGATATTTGTATTAGAATCGGGGTTTTGGGTCCAATTCTGAACTAACGGAGGTGAATCTTTCAGTGTTAAATCTTCTTACCAGTGGTGCGAGTTCAGAGCATCGTGAAGTTTAGTAATACAACAAAGCTTTGCACTTAAACTGCACGTCGAAATTGATTCGTAGGACCATGTTGTAAAAATGTTGCAATTAATTTCTAGGCATGTTGTAGCCATATTACAATTGATTCGTATCGTAGCTTTACCACAATTATATCGTACGTCATTGGAACTGATTCGTAGAGATGTCGTAGCTATGTCAGAAACTATTTGTAAAGATATATTTTTATTTTTAAACTATGTCCTCTCTAGGTCCATTAACTTCTAGATACATACATTTTACGTCTTTACTTCCTTACGGAATAGACGCAAATACTCTACAGACCGCATTACTAAAAAGTTCTCACAGAAGATAAACTATATAAACACAATGCAAACCGCATTCTCCATCACAATATCTAGTAAAGAGTTACGTTCCGACAACCGGTAATATTTCACAGTCATGCATGATTTATTTGTCCCCGTCGCGTTAGAATCGACGAACAAATTGATTCAATATTTCTTTGTGAACTATTTCGCTGTATACATAACAATTATGACAGTTGTAAACTACGGTATTGTGTGGATTTTTACTGCAAATAGCATCTGTGATGTAGTGCTGACCTGGATACGCTGAATTTGTGGTACGCTGCATTTTTTTTTTCATAGGTATAGCAAGGTAGGTAAGTTATATCAATACTAACTGACCACGTCATAGCTGTAATTCAAGTTAATCTTCTTATAAATAACCAACTTTTTCGCGGTGATAAAATCCTGTTACTCCTGCTCCGTAGCGTGGTATTGTTATGGCGTAAAAAACTATCGCTGTTTCGCTTTTTATAACGATGTGAAACGGGACAGCGCTAGTTTATCGCGCGATTAAAACGGCGCAGTGTCACACGTGCTACTACATACTATGGGGGATAAAGGACATACTAAAATCCATCCAGTAGTTCCAGAGATAGCGTGTACAAACAGACAGATCTTTTTTCAAATTCTTTATAAAGATACTACCTACTAGTTCTACTGTCGGCCATTTTTTTTTATTATTCACTGTACATATTTTTCAATGTTTTATTATTATTTATCGATTGATTGGAAGCTAAAGAAAATAGTGTTCGCATGAAAATCGGAAATTATACTTATACAACTCCTCGTTGTCACTTTATCCATATACAACCCCACTTTTTAACATCGGAGGTTAACTAAAATCGGTGTAATACGTCTTTTCCATCTCTTTCTTCATTCGGGCACAGCGTGGGATCGGAACGAACATTTTTCATCCCCGTAGATGGGAGATTTCTTTGAGTATTTTATCGCCTACTATTACTGTAATATTCTTTCCAGATGGTTTTTTTTTATTATTATTTAGATACATATACGTGGTTATTCTAAGACAAAGTAGATTACTGTAATAGATTTAATAATTTCGCGACTGGTAAAATATGTTTTAGACATCCCATTATAATGCCAAAAGTACTTATAAAAATACACATAAAATCTTGCTCCTTACGGGAGGAAGAAACTACAAATTCTTTTCACTTGCCACAAACGATGCAACGTTATTATTTTTGGTTTTCTCCAAATTAATCACAATTTTGTTTAGATTACTCTTGATTAGAGATAGAGATAGATACTCCTAATTAGACCTTACCTTTAGCAAGGACGTATAAAATTTAGCAACAAATACACCATGACTTTAACATTCTTCTTAATTAACTTGTACAATCTAAAAGAGATGGAGTATCCACATCCATACATACGTGGTATATCATCTTAATGCTCAAACCTCAAAAGTTAACTAGTACATTAATGTATAATCGCGCGGTAGTAATCGGTAAATCGAGCGTTACGTAACTTGTGACGGTACATGTAATAAATCAAGTGTTCAACGAAGACTTAGGTATGTAAATTTATAAAATTTAAATTTTGACGATAGAAGTTTCTTTAAATAAATTACACTTGACACGTATATAAAGTACCTTATTTATTAATAATTCTGTGGTATCTCATTATAACTAACAAAAGTATAGAAATAAGTAGTGCCCTTGTACTAAATTTCTCTTTAATTAAGTTCTATTCTTACTTTTTCCTTGATATACATAAATATAAAAATACATAAAAACTTTTCGTTTAAATGAAATATCCAATGCCAATTTATGTGATTTTTAAAGCTAATAAGCGCGGTGTAAAACAAAATTAACTAAGTCCATATCTCCGTAACGAAAAACTGCAAAAATACAAAAAATTAAATATACCTAGTCATTTGTACATCGAATTTTTTGTAGAAATAAAAAAAAGTGTTAACTCAAATCGAATTATAGAAACATTTAAGAATGTTAAAGACTGCATCCGCCTTTACGTTCAGACCGTCTGAATGTTTAAACAAGTTGTAAAAGTCAGAAAAGAGCACGATAGATGTTGAATATTTATTAAAGTCGCATCAAGCTTGGTGAAAACGATATAATAACCAACTTTCTTAGCCTTACAAACTTGGGATTCTCCTGTAGATGTCTAGCGACCTGTCACTATTTGAATCTCAATTTCATAAGTTAACTATACAGCTGAGCGTGGCCTTCCAGTCTTTTCAATACAGAAAAAAAAAAATTTAATTGAAGAAAAATTATAATATTCAATTGTTCACTTTCACTTTTTTTCTTTTTTTTTTCTTTAAATATTGACTTTTTTCTAGGCGGTCAGTGTTCTATACAATTTGAAACAGAAAGAGAGGCAGATAACACAACATATACTTACTCAGACGGCATAGAAGCACACCAAGCATATATACATACATTTATATCATCACGCCTGTCTCCCATTAAGGTAGGCAGAGACTATGGATTTCCACTTGCTTCGATCCTTACACATTATTACAGAGCTCTCCCGCTTTTTACACACTCATTAGTCTTTTAATATCCGACGATTACAGGTACTCCTAACATCTCCGTTTTTTAAGACATTCGAAATTTGGTGCTTGAAAGTTCACTTTTACAAGCAATACAAAAACATGTACTTGCTCAGTTTTATATGTATGTATTTCACAAATCTGAATACAAACTTAGCATACAATCGAGCCCTGAAAATATGCGCATATTTACCGACGTTAGCGACGATTCATTGACAGAATATGGAAGAAACTGAATGAACGCCATATTTGGTATAAAGTTACAAAGAGATATTAATACATTACATATGGTCACGTCTATATCCCATGCGGGGTAGACAAAGCCAACAGTCTTGAAGACTAAATGGCCACGTTCAGCTATTTGGCTTAATGCTAGAATTGAGATTCAAAAAGTGACAGGTTGCTAGCCCATCGCCTAAAAGAAGAATCCCAAGTTTATAAGCCTATCCCTTAGTCGCCTTTAACGACATCCATGGGAAAGAGATGGAGTGGTCCTATTCTTTTTTGTATTGGTGCCGGGAACCACACGGCATTATTAATCCGTACTTACTTTGATGTTGAAATATCAAGAGGCTTTTGAAATAACGATTAACATCACGGTTTAATTTTCTTTTTAAAGTACTTATTTTTTGTATGTGCAAGTGGAAAGATATAGTCTCTGCCTGTCCCTCGGGGAAAGAGGCGTATGTATTTCTAGCAAATTTTCCAAATATTATTAGAATGTGAAAGATAGTCAAGAAAAAGATGTGTTTCCTAATTTTTCCGGAAAAATAAATTCTTGTATACACATCCTTTAAATAATTTGTGAGATAAGACAGCTTCCGATCATAATGTAATGGTCCATCTCTGTAAACGGAACGGAACGTCACTACGGAACGGAAAATACTTAACACATTGCTATAAAATTACTTGACAAACATACGGACTTTTATTTGGAGAACTTTATTATTATTTTTATAAAAATAAAATCTAGAAAATAGAAGCTCGTAATATTTTTTGTTTTTTGTTTTTCATTATTGTGGCCAGTTTCCCAATTTTTATGGTCCGCAGGATTTCGAATTATTTTTATAGGCAACGAACTTTTCTATTTTTACTAAGTACATATTTTTTTCTCTTTACATATATATATAAACAAGTTTTTATCCCTTGCGGGCTAGACAGAGCCAAGAAAGACTGAAGATAGAATTAAGATTCAGATTCTTTCTCTTTTACTGATTCAATCTACCCCTTCTTTTTTTTTCTTTTTTTTAATAGTAGTAAACAACAACACTAACATTAAAAATAGTGCAATTCAAAAACAGACCTAAAGACACAATATAGAGTTGTATGTTTCCAAAAATATTGAAGTGTACACCATTTTCCGATGTTTGGCGTAAAAATACGTTGAAAGTTTAATGAGACATGGGGATAACCGAATGAGAAATGCGTATGACGCAAATGAAATGTTCTCTTCATACCTATTTCGTTTCAAAAACAATCATCATTATGAAAGAAAGGGATCCCTTTCATTCGACTAATTTTTTGTTTCCTATTAAAATAGGACACAAAAATAACTCGTTTTGCATAACGAGTTACGCATTGAATTTTTTGTCATAATAGTTTTTTGGCATAATTGGTTTTGACATACTGGCAACTTTACCGTTCGACCACTGACAGTCACTATTAAAACCGTGTTACTCCTTTGATCACAGTCGTAAACCGACCCCTGGGCGACGTACAAGAGGACCCTGGGACAAACGCTACGATTGTTACTACTTTTTGAGAAGAAAATGTCCGAAAACCCAATCTCATTTTAATAATAATTAAGGTATCACAATTTGAAAGTAAAATATAGTTGAAGTTCCATCGTGAATATTTATAATGAAGCAAATTTTTCATAAAATTAATTACACATTATTCTTTTAGGGTATCTCATTCCATAATATAACAAAAAGTGAAGATATTATTTTATTTAAATGATTAATTCAGAAAGGTCAGATCAAGAATATTGTGGAAATTAGGACAATGTGGCGTGTGGTTCCAATAGAAAAGAATAGGACCACTCTATCTCTCTCCCATGGATGTCGTAAAAGGTGACTTAGGGGTAGACTTATAAACTTGGGATTCTTCTTTTAGTCGATGGGCTAGCAACCTGTCACTATTTGAATCTCAATTCTATCTTAAAGCCAAATAGCTGAACGTGGCCTATCAGTCTTTTCAGACTGTTGGCTCTGTCTACCCCGCAAGGGATATAGACGTGATTATATGTATGTAAGAAAATGTAGGACCCTAGGTAAGCAATGTGATTTCTTGTTTGTGTCGTGGAGTTCTGTTACTTACTCAAAATGAAAAACTCGTCTGTATTTAATGTATCAAAGATAATTTTCAATTGAATTGTACGAGTACTTATACATTTTTCGAATAGAAACAGTAAGCAAAACAGTATAAAACAAGTGGGTCTTGACTGCGGGTTGTGTGGAGAGGTACACAAACACACGGGATACGATTACTAAGAGTAGCTCAAACACTGCGGCTGCGTGATCTGTTTCCACCAATCAGGGGCCGTCAAATACTTGCGTTAATTCAGTTCGTATACAGAACATTGTGATTGTTGAGTACTTACGTACTAAAGGAGCTATAGCGAGCAAAAGTGTTGGATATTTTTTAAATAAGGAATCTAATTTCGTTGATCTAACTCGAACACATGCGTTGCGTGCTTTGTTTCCATTCCACCAATCAGAGACCGTCAAATATTTGAACCAATAAAGTTCGTTTTCAGATAATAACGAAATTTATTTCGTAGAGAAGCAATCATAGAAAATCTTGACGGTGCAACCGTGAAAGTTTTGAGAATTCGTAAACTTGAGAGAGAAAGAGATAAATTCACTGTCAAAACGTGCATGTTCATACTTTAGTCCCCTTTCCTCATTTCATTCCTAAGTAGATATGAACTAATCTTGTCCCCGTAGCATGGCACGCGCGATGCCGTTCATATCGCGCGATAAACTATCGCTGTTACTGTTTGTATTATGAAGTGAATGTGGCGATAGTTTTTCGCGCGACAAAAACGGCATCACGCGTGTCATGCTACGGATGCTGTTCTACTTTACTTAAAACGTTTAGCGAAAACTACACAACTTTTAGCATTCTATTGGTGCCGTGTGGTTCCCGACACCAATAGAAAAAGAATAGGACCACTCAATCTCTTTCCCATGGATATTGTAAAAGGCGACTAAGGGGTAGGCATACAAACTTGGGATTCTTCTTTTAGGCGACGGGCTAGCAACCTGACACTATTTGAATCTCAATTCTATCTTAAAGCCAAACAGCTGAACGTGGCCTATCAGTCTTGAAAAGACTGTTGGCTCTGTCTACCCCGCAAGAGATATAGACGTGACTATATGTATGTATGTGCCCAGGGACATTGAACCACGGTAGACGCGTTGATAAAGAAGAGTTATATCCTGTGTTATTTACAGAGCCAGTTCATAAAAATACGTAAAAAAATTCTTGGGCCTTTCCCCTACGGTTCAAAAAAGGTTATGTGTACAAAAATCATTCGACTAGTTCGACACACCCTTCACATCATTACATTATTTATAATGGCACAATTTTTCAACTGTCACTATTCCACCAGAATTCCGCCTTATCACGTGCGAACCATTTATCCACGACAAATTTCTGTCGCAAAATTATAAAAAAGGTTACGAAACGGAGATAGGTATATTTTTTTACGTTCATATTTTCGTCGCATTTCGGCAATGTCGAGGGGAGAGTAGGGAGGGTCACTTTAACGAATCTTATTAAGATATTCCATATCAATCAAGTTACCCCTCTTAAGTTATATTTAAAAAATGAAAATCAAGATATTTTTCTTCCTGAGAATTTTTCTTTTTCGTTCGAGTAATTTTTTCAGAATTGTTATTGGGGTATAATTCTGTTTCGCATTTTTTATTAGTCACAAAAGAATGCCGGCTTTTGCTGGTCGGAGGCGACGGAGAGTGAATGCATTGTAGCTATTTCGATTGATGAAAAACAATATTCAATAAATATATTTCTCATTTCTGTAGTGGGTCAAAAATTTTACGTTTTTTAATAATACAATATTAAATTTTCATAACTCTAAACTAAAATAGAAAGTAAACGGATAAACTATCAAACTGCGTTATCTCGATTTAAGAAAAACATTGTTAATCTTAGAATTTTTGCACTTTTCTCAATAACCTGAAATAATTGATATGAAGGCTAATTAAGGGTAATTTTAATTTCCCTAATAGAACCACCACCAATTTTTTTTCCTCTTCAGTTTAGAATGGTAGGAAAATCGAAATAACGATCCGAATAACGACAAAATACAATAAATACGAATAAAGAATAGGACCACTCCATTTCTTTCGCATAGATGTCGTAAAACGCGATTAAGGGAGACTAACTACTAGATTAACTTGAGATTCGTCTTTTAGGCGATGAGCTAGCTCCCTGCCCCTTTTTAAATCTCAATTATAGCCAAACAGCTGAAAGTAGGCCACGTTCTCTCAGTCCGTCTTTTCAAGACTATCAGTCTTTTCAAGACTTTTGGTTATCCCCGTAAGGGATATAGACGTGATTATGTGTATGTATGTATGTAATGACAAAATACTCAGTGAAATCCACGGTCCTGAAAGGGCTATTCATCCGAACCAATGGAGTAATTACATGAAAATGTTTTATAAGAAACCGAAGTAAAATTCCAAATTTCATTCGAACATCTGCGTAATTTAATTCAAATCTGTTTACATTTTCGTTTGAATTAGTTGCTTGGCTGTGGTTGGCTTTGTTAAGGATTCAAATTCAAAAATGGAACTGAATAAATATCTGTCAAGTGCGAGTCGTACCATCGCCACGTTTGTTGTGAAACCTGTTTGTTAAAATTGACCAAAATGTTACTTGAAATTCGTTGTTTGTTGTGTGGGAGCTCCCTTTAATAATAACTTTATTTTATTTAATTTTTTATTTTGAAAGTTGCAACTAAATATTCTGTAAAAGTTTTAAGTAGTTATTAATATTGAGCATAAAATACGAAAAACATAAGCACGTTTTATGACACCCGCACCAAAATCGGATTAGCCAAACACGAGAAATTGGTTAACAAACTTACATGTTTAAGAGTCAAACTGAGAACCTTCTTTTTTATCAGTCAGGTTAAATTACTAAAACAACCTGTGTTAAGCGTATACTTTTCCGAAAACCGCATCAAAATCGGTTCGGCCAAACGCAAGCCAATTATGGATAAACATACATACGGGTCAAACTGAGAACCTCCATTTTTGAAGTCGGTTAAAAATGTATCGGACGGAAAAATACATTGATTTATCAAAGTATGTCGGCTCACACTCATAGGTCGTAGGTCTTAATATACTGACATATCAATAACTCTGCAAATGTATACAATAATGGCGATATTAATTGTGTAGCTGCCACAAAAGACCGGCCTGGAGGCTTGGATGAAATGCATGCTTCAGTGGGTCGAGACCATCAGAGTAAGTAATATAAATACACTACAGGCAATGTTTCGGGGTTCTGTTCGGTAGATAGTAACAAATAAATAAAATCTTTACAAGCTTTATTTTGTAACAACCTTTTACGTACAGCTCAGCCCGCGCTAATTTAGCGCTATATACAAAAAGCGTACGAATAAAACGCCACCTACAAAAGCAACGAATTTTGAAGTAAATCAGTAATATAGAAACAAAAATAAATAGCTATAAGTAAATTTAAAAAAAGGCAGTGCAGCCAAGCAAATTTAATAAGTATACAAAATTAGACATAAGAGATGCAATTTAACTTGCAGAAATACTACATGCATAATGTTAAACCAATCATAAACCCTTATAATTGTACAATAAGAAGACTAAGTGTAGTAATAAGCAAAGTTATAGTTTTTCATATTTCAAGTAAACAAAAAAAAAGAAAATGCTTGAAAATGTCACTGTCCCTGATAGAGTATACTGGCAATAAACTCCTTCTGGGTCTGTAGTAACATCCAGAGGAAAATTTAAAAAAAAAATAATAATATTAAAACAATTAGGATAATACACATAATTCTCAAAGTATTATTTTAACAAAACTGTCAGTTCACAAAGACGCGATAGCTATAATATACATAATTGGTTGAAAGCTTATGGATTTTTCAATTACACTGGGCTGTTTGAGAGGCCGTTACGTTTGATTGAAAGGAAATGTTTACCTGTAAATAATTCATGAAAATAGTGAGCCAAGGGAGGAATAGGGCGTTGTTTATATTGGTAGTCATGTGAACGACAAGGGCATTGATTTGATAGAATTTTTTAAGGGTAGTTCCAATTCTGGTTTGAAGAAGAAGAAGAAAATAAATTAAATCCAAATCAATATTTTATTAAGAAACAAGGCCTTCGCAGGCACATTTTCACGTTATTTTACAGTTCAATAAATAAAATTTAAGTGTTAACTAATATACTTACTCGTACATACATAAAATCACGCCTCTTTCCCGTAGGGGTAGGCAGAGACTACCTCTTTCCACTTGCCACGATCTCTGCATACTTCCTTCGCTTCATCCACATTCATAACTCTCTTCATGCAAGCTCGGCGGTTTCGGGTACTTTTGACCTGACCCTTTAACTAATATATTTGTCAAAAAGCTTTAAAGTACCTGAACACTTAAACCTTGAGTCTAGCGTCCCTTTTAAAACGAAACGGAACGTTCTTTAAAATGAACACCACTCCCAAATGTGTGCTAGTTCTTTGTCCAAAAAAAAAAGACCACTGGTAAGATAAGATGCAACAGCTGATGAAGAAACTAAAGACCACTGGTAAGATAAGATGCAACAGCTGATGAAGAAACTAAAGTATTGGCCGCACACTCGTCAGAAAGGCTTTTCTTTTTAATAGTGTCGATAGAAATCAAAACTAACGATAGGCTCACTAACATAAATAATACTTTTCTCACCCTCTGGAGAGGAGCCTGGAGTGCGCCACCTTTGAGTATTAATCGTACATACATACAGTCACGTCCACATCCCTTGCGGAGCAGACAGAGCCTATAGTCTCGAAAAGACTAAAAGGCAATGTTTAGCTACATGGCTTAATGACAGAATTAAGATTCGAGAACAATCCTAAGTTTATTTAGCCTTTTACGACATCCATGGAAAAGATACACTCCATATGGCCAAGGCACTTTAGTGCCGGAAACCACACGGCACAATATCAATATTATCGAAAATTTATGCAACTTACCCTGCGGAAATTCTTATACTTGCTATTTTATTAACTTCTTGCTGTGGCTCAGTATTATAATTTATTTATAAAGTATCCAAACGAGAATGAGATAAGCATCTTTTAAATTAGTCGATACAAGCAACCGGTAATATTTATAAATAAAAACCATACTTAGAAAAACCTTTACCTAACATTTCAAACAGGATCAAAATCCGTCAAAAGCTTTTAGAGATTAACTCATACATACATACAGACAGAGATATGTCCTTTAGAGAGGTGAGAAGACTCAACTGGCACTAACGCCAAGAGAAAGAAATATAAGATTCATTCGTGATAACGTCACGTGATTTTATATATAGGTACAATTATAAACATACACGCACATCACGGCTTTATCCGTTACGGGATAGACAGAGCTAACAGTCTCAAAAATGCAACGTGATACGTGATCTAGATATAATAAAAACTACAGATATAAGTAATACAATCATAAAAAAGGCACATTATTTACTTACCGCTGACGTATAAATACACACACAAAACACTGGAGCCGATCAGAATCAATACACTGACCATTAAATTAAACGCAAATAATCGTTTTTCAATTATTTTTCACTGGTATTCCCATGATTACCAGCCGGTATTATTACGTTATTCCGGAAAAAAAATGCGAAAGCGTACCCGTGCAACCGTGCTTCTGCCACGGGAGACCGCGGCGTACTAAATTTAAATCCTACATCACATATCGGGGTTTTTATTTACTTATAATTACATTCGTTTTGTTTTTGCATATTAATATATTCATACAAGTGAAAAGTTCGCATTGAGGAATGGATAACTTGAGTTGCGTTTTATTTCGTTAAGATACCACTGCCGCCATCTGTCAGAGCGGTGTGAAAACAAAATTTGTAGAGGTGCTACGAAGGCGCTACGTAGAAGTTACTTTTTTCACTCGAAAAGGACGCTATGATGTCAAAGTTTTTGTTAGTATTTATATATTGAAGATTTAGTCTTTAGGGATGATTGCAATGCATTGCATTCTATTTACATATATAAATAAACTCAAAAATTACACCTCGTTCACGGAGGGATAGGCAGAGACTTCACCTTGTCACAACCTTATTCCGCTTCATCCACATTCATTACTGTATTTACGCCAGGCCGTCGGTTACGGGTACTGTTGACCTGACCTTTTGCCAGGAAATCCTCAATTTGATCAATTTACATTCTTTCATTGTCATTCATTATATATGTAATCTAAATAAATACATGCATACGTATAGTCATGTCTACATCTCTTGCAAGGTAGATAGATCCAATAAACTGTAAGGCCGTGTTCAGCTGTATGACTTAATGATGGAATTGAGATTCAAATATTGACAGGTTGCTAGCCCATCGCCTACAATGACAATCCTAACTTTATAAGCCTATCCCTTAGTCGCCTTTTACTACATCGATTGAAAGCATTTGGAGTGATTCTATTCTCCAGAAACCACACGGCAAAAAGTTATCAAAAACTCTTATCATCTTAAGCAACACATACTGTATCTTTTTCATTACTCAAGTTCATTTCATATCTTGCTCATCGCACCACAGGGGCACACCTTAACCAAACTTCGGGCATTATGTCTATCTGAGCGTGCCATCTCCGAAACTTTAAACTTTGATAAAACCTTACCCTTGGGCGGGATTAAATAGAAAAGTTACTTCGTGTTTATTATTTGAATGTGTGTAAACAAATGAGGTTGAGCCATCTTCGTGCATAGCTGTACGGAAAGAGTGTTATGTTCTCAGCTTTAATGCTGTTTTTTTTTAAACTATTCTATTTCCATTTTATCGATATTTATATAATACTAGCTTTTTTTGCCGTGTGGTTCCCGGCACCAATACAAAAAAGAATGGGACCACTCCATCTCTTTCCCATGGATGTCATAAAAGGCGACTAATGTATAGTCTTACAAACTTGGGATTCTTTTTTAGGCGATGAGCTAGCAAACTATCACTATTTGAATCTCAATTCTATCATTAAGCCAAATAGCTGAACGAGGCCATTCAGTCTTTTCAAGACTGTTGGCTCTGTCTAGCCCACAAGGGATATAGACGTGACCATATGTATGTATGTACTAGCTTTTACACGCGGCATCGCCAACACGAATTTAGCGTCACCTACAAGAGAATACATGTATTTTGAAATGGGACGTGGTCTATAGTTTTTATCAGGATGAAAGATTTAGATTAATTTTTATATACCTACGCGAGAATTTCAAGAAATTTAGTTCGGTGCATAACGCTTGAGGAGAAAACAAACAGACTTTTTTTGGCATTTATACAAAATTATAATTTTAATGTACATTTTTTCTGTGAAAAATATATTCAAAAATGGCGACTATAGGATTTAACACGTGGATTTATATCCACGTGTTAAATCCTATAGTCGCCATATAGAACTACCAGTACAGCATAGAAGTTATCTTCTATGCTGTACTGGTAGTTCCGGTAGAAGAAAAAACATATTGTATGCCAACTAAATACTTCTTCGCCTGCCTTGTGAACTGGGATTCTTCAGTAATAGTTACAACTGGCCAAATCTATACATAAGTCTATATCCCTTGCGGGGTAGACCAAGCCCATAGTCTTGAAAAGATGGAAACGCCACATGCAACTGAATTGCTTAATGATGAAATTGAGATTTAAAAAGTGACAGGTTACTAGCCTATAAGAAGAATCTCTGCTTTATTAGCCTTTCCCGTAGTCGCCTTTTACGGCGGGTAAGATGTGGAGTGGTCCTATTTTTAAGTGCCGAGAACCACACGGTACCATAACTATATTATTAACTATATATATATGTATTGAAAATGGTGACGTTGCCCCAATGAGACATGGTATAGGCATAAAAAAATAAATCATTTGCATATTTTATATAACGAAAGCACATAAAAGCGAAGCCTTAAAATAAACAGAAATATTACTTTAATACGTACGTACCTGTTTCAAAATGAAAATGTGAAAATTTCCAAAGTAAACATGACTTGAGTAAACTGAAATTAATTTGCGAGTTTGTGTGTGCTCTTTGATCGAAATCTCGACAGATTATACGTGTGTTTTCTCAGAGACATTATAAAATATTTGCTTTGTAGTGCTTGGCGCAATTCATAGAATATCTTCTTTCATCATCCTACTAATGTTGGGTTCAGTAACTCTCTGAAGAGAGTCCGCAAATACGCTGAATGTCCGCTAAACCCTATCGCTGTTTCGCTTTTTATTTAACACAGCATTTATTTTGAAACGGGACAACGCTAGTGTTTAAGTGTCTCGCGGCAGCCATATTGCGCATGCATATTCCTGACCGTAAAAGCATCAATTCAAACTTATTAAAACACAACTCAGTAAAGAGTCAATGTTCCAAACAAGCACGCTTTTTTAGTAAGTGTACCAACACAGTTACAAGAAATAATAGTACATAGTTATAAAAGAAACAAATCAATTGCAATAGCGGACTTATTCCTATTGCAAGTGATTTGTATAACGGGATTTCCTCCAGGCAAACAGTAAACTATAAAGGAACTAGAGAAGTATAATTACTATAATTAAGTAAAAAAAAAGCGGCAAGTCACTGTTTGTTATTGTTTGTTTGTTATCGCATCAATCGAATTTAATATTTTTTTTGGATGCGTCATCCCTGTGACAAATCTATGACCGCGATCAAGAATTGGATAAGCAAGTATTCAAAAGTCAAAAGTCTGAAAGTGAACGATGCGACGCCATGCTTTTTGGTCACCAAGAGATTAAGAGACAGCGGGCTTTTTATAATTTAACAGTCGACAGAAGAGAAGGAGTCATTTTGATTTGACGAACGCCCGAGGATTTTAAAATTATATCATCGATCTGTTTGTTGGATATGACATTTAGAGAATTCACACACACACGGGCTTTTTAAAAGGGCTTCCTCCTATATTCACCTCCAACATCTTCTACGAGCTGTAGATTGGGTCACCTAGTTGAAAGTGACAAAAACCAAAAGCTTATGACTTGAACCAACACACTCATAAAACATGCGCAAACGCTAAACGATGACAGAATCATTAAAATCGACTTAACAAGAAGTCATCTTAATAATACTACTATTGAGCTTTCATATGAGTACCCGAAACCGCCGAGCTTGCATGAAGGGAGTTATGAATACGGATGAAGCGAAGGAAGTATGCAGAGATCGTGGCAAGTGGAAAGATGTTGTCTCTGCCTACACCTCCGGGAAACAGGCGTGATTTTTTCTGATTGGCCTGGGTCTTGGATGTTTATCTATATAAGTATTTATTATAAAACATAGTATCGTTGAGTTAGTATCTCGTAACACAAGTGTCGAACTTACTTCGAGGCTAACTCAATATATATTTTTCTTTTTTCAATATTAAATCTCATAAATATATAAAATTAAACAATGTATTCTCTCGTCCACATTCTATTCTAAGTATAATTTAATATTGTGAAGTTGACGTTGTTGAAGAAAATGCTGCAGTGCAGTTTGTTACCGCTTCTTCTGCACTGACGCCTTGGAAGCGGCAGTAAACTTAGTTTTTAAGTAATTTATTTGACGTCAACCAATGTTGTTAAACCATACGACAATTATTAAGCGATATATAGTATCCTATAATAATGAATAAAAATTTTGAATTTTGAATTTGAATCTGTGTAATATGTTCCGTATTTATTTATAGAGAAAAAGTGAGGATTTTCGCACCTAAAATAGAGCGACAAAGATTCGATTTCAGTGTGCGTTATATAATAGTAGGTAAGGTACTCTTTAGGAACTTGAGAACTCGTTGCAAAACTTTCTTGAATAAATGTAGCAGAAACCTTTGTAGCTTTAATCGAACCTTCGGGCTGGTGTTCGAGCCAGATATAAGACAATTTAGTAAGAATATGACTATTTGAAATTTATCAATTCCGAACTTTAATGTCTATAATTATAGAGATTAAAAGTTTAACGTAATAGAAACAAGGGTATCGATAACTTTTTGGCGTATTCTTACACAGTTATATAAATATGCTTTTATTCTTTGCTGGGCAGACAGTGTTTGCGAAACTGTTGGCTCTGTCTACCCCGTAAAGGATAAGACACGATTTTATATATGTATGTATGTAAATATTTTTGACTAAATTACTTATATAAAATCGTCATATCGTAAGTTTCCCTGGAGCCATAATATTTTTGTGTGAAAGGTCGGAGTGGGAAGACCTAAACGAACGTATCTTGATCAAATTAAGGGCGTCCTGGTAAAGGATCAGGTCAAAAGTACCCGAAACCGCCGAGCTTGCATGAAGAGAGTTATGAATGTGGATGAAGCGAAGGAAGTATGCAGAGATCGTGGCAAATGGAAAGAGGTAGTCTCTGCCTACCCCTCCGAGAAAGAGGCGTGATTTTATGTATGTATGTATACAGTGTTTCAATTCTAGTATGCCAGAAACCATTACAGTAAAAAGTTAAAGCAAAATGTGAATTACCTACCTTTAAAAAATTCTAAAGCAACATTTGATAGCCGTCTGGATTTTGCAGGACTTCGAATGGAGTCACGCTCGAAAGCTAGTGCTATCAAGCACTTTATCGAAACGTGAAATAATACGCCCGAACAGAACATTAACGGACGTGCTGGCGCGATGGAAGGGGACCTTTCACACTGGCTGGAATTGTTGTAATTTAGAAATATATACAATTACAATTTAGAAATATATATGCCGTGCGGTTCCCGGCACCAATAAAAAAAGAATAGAATCACAATAAAAAAAGAATAGAATGTTAACACTGTGGACAAACCTCTGTGTTTTTTATCAGTGTTCTTATATGTACTAGATATATTTAATTTTTATATATACTGGGAAATAAATAAAAAAAAAACTCCTTCTCATTCCCATGGACATCGTAAAAGGCGACTAAGGGATAGGCTTACGAACTTGGGATTCTTTTTAAGGTTATGGGCTAGCAACCTGTCAATATTTGAATCTCAATTATATCATTAAGCCAAATAGCTAAAACGTGGGCGATCAGTCTTTTTAAGACTATAGGCTCTGCCTACCCCGCAAGTGATATAGACGTAACCATATTTATGTATGTATAAAGATATTAAAAAAAATTACGTTATATCAATTATCCACCAATATACTTTCGCTAAAAACAAAATATAATTTCAAATGCAAAATATAAGTAATAGTAGACACCAGATAATTCACTGACATCATAAAGGGCCCGTTAAAACGGTCTGACCATCATAGCGAGTTAAGTCGAGCATTAAATTCGACTGCGCTGACGTGGCCCCGGCCCGGCGGATTCTACTTACAGTAAAATTCCTTGTCGATTCTGTCGCCCTGCTATCAATTTTAGATTAAAGTTATATTAAAATGATTTTTTACAGTTTCAGTTGGTTTTATAGTTTTTGTTTGTTTTTTTTTTTTCGTGCGGACGTTCTGGTAAAAAGTTAGGTCAAGAGTACCTCAAACGGAGCATGCATGAAGAGTTATGTGGATGAAGCGAAACCAACCCATTCATCTGTGATTTTGTTCATTACAAAAAAAAATATAAATCTGAAGAATTTGTCACTCGTTTATAAATCTGACGATTGATATAAATTTGAAGGGATTAGATATTTTTTTTTATAAACTCATGTAGACTTAATCTTATATATACGAGTATTTATATGGTCTGGGGCTGTACCAAAATAAGATATCCCGGAATTTCCACGGGAATGGAAATTACCGGGAATATTTGTTACACGCCGGGCGGAGCCATGAGAGTAATCTACTACGTTTGTAAAATATTATGCCGTGTGGTTCCCGGCATTTTAGAATAGGACTATTCCCTATCTTTCCATGGAATTCGTAAAATTTGACTAAGAGATGGGCTAATAAACTCGTGATTCTTCTTTTAACTTGTCACTATTTGAATATCAATTCCATCATAAAGCCATACAGCTGAACGTGGCCTTTCAGATTTTGCAAAACTTTTGGCTCTGTCTACCCTGTAAAGGATATAGACGCGATTGCACATATGTATGTATGTATGTATGTATGTAAATATTTTTAACTAAATTTCTTGTATAAAAATCGTCATATCCTAAGTTTCCCAGGAGCCATATTTCAGGGGCTGGCTTAATTTTACGCACAATTTGCTTTATTGCTCCGTCCGAATTCTTTCTCCGAGACATTTATACTGATCTCAATCGGACATATTACTTTCTTTATTATATTCGCAGAAATATACCTAAGTATTTATTTACCACAGGTATAGGTATAACTATAATAGAAAGCCCCGACTTTTATCTTTAGTATTATTGAAGTAAATCGATTTCCGATTTACTTTTTGATATCATATAGTTTTATTCATATTTCGGTTGACTCCTCAACATCTCAGTCTTCTTCAAAAAGGTCAATTAATCTTCATCAAACATTGTTAAGAAACAGACACACATATAGTCACGTCTATATCCTTTGCGAGCTAGACAGAGCCAGCAGTATTGAAAAGACTGAAAGGCCATGCAGCTGAACGTGGCCTTTCAGTCTTTTACGGTCCCAGATCCAGCCAACAAAGGCAATAACATACCAAATAAATCTAGACCATAACTGTCTGCTGATAAATTAGGTAGACAGTGACTCCGCCTATCCCGCAAACGTGACTATATGTATGTATGTATGAATGCATTTCATTTTTAAATCAATATTCTGAAACGGAATTTCGAGGATATGTGCCAAGAATTAGGTAAATTCTTTTAAAGTAGAATTACGTAAATACAGTTCATTCTGTTTCGGTCAACATAATTTTAATAAACCCTCGTCAGGGCCCATTTATAATGAGATGTGTGAGACTCGAAGGTTGTTTAAGTCTAAATTAAAATGGTGTCAAGACAGTCAAGAAGAAATAAAAATGGACTTGATTGCTTCCCATCACGCTGCTAAACGGTTTGACAAGTTCTGGAAACAAACTAGCAAACTTAATCACCCTTCGGGTATGCCTGCCAGTGTGGGGGGCATTAACAATCCTACCGCAATAGCAAACCAGTTTAAAGACCACTTTAAGGTTGTTTCACCGTTGGGGCCAACCATGCAACATAGTATAATCAATGCAAGTGATAGTCAACAAGACTATCTACACTTTTCTACCAAAGAGGTGGCCACTGTAATAAAAGGCATGACCCGTGGTAAATCCCCGGGACATGACTCACTCAGTGTCGAGCATCTTCAGCACGCGGGGCCACACTTGTCGCGCGTGCTGGCGATGTTCTATACTCTTTGTGTGGGACATGCATACTTGCCAAAAGAGTTAATGTTGACCTTAGTTGTACCAGTCCCAAAAAACAAAATGGGTGATAAGTCGGATATACAAAATTATAGGCCCATTTCGTTAGCCGCTATCCTTGCTAAAGTGCTGGACAGTTTGCTTGATCGACAACTAACCAAGCATATCACTCTCCATGATGCGCAGTTCGGGTTCAGACCCGGACTCTCTACCGAATCAGCTGTTCTTTGTCTCAAGCATACTGTCCGGTACTACACGGATAGGAAAACACCCGTCTATGCCTGTTTTTTGGACCTTTCTAAAGCATTCGACCTCGTATCGTACGACAAACTTTGGAGCAAACTTGATAATACAGAAGTACCAAAAGAAGTTATAGATATTTTCAAGTACTGGTACGGTAACCAGAGCAACTATGTTAGGTGGGCGGGCTCTTTGTCTCAGGAATACGCAATGGAGTGTGGGGTGAGGCAGGGGGGGTTAACCTCACCGACGCTGTTCAACCTTTACATGGACCAGTTGGTTCGTGAGCTCAGCGGCACCATGATAGGATGTTCTGTGGACGGTACGTTTTTTAACAACATAAGTTACGCTGACGACATGGTGCTGCTGAGCCCATCAATCAGCGGTCTCAGGCGACTGATCTCAGTCTGTGAGCGTTACGCCGTGGCCCATGGCCTCAGGTACAATGCAACTAAGAGCGAATTTTTAATGTTTAAGGCTACCGCTAGGACATATTCATCTGTCCCGCCTGTCTCGCTTGCTGGTACGCCGCTTAAACGGGTCTCGCAGTTCAAGTACCTGGGGCACTGGGTGACGGAGACCCTTAGTGATGACCTGGACATTGATAGGGAGCGTAGGGCATTGTCTGTCAGATGTAATATGTTGGCCCGTAGATTTGCTAAGTGCCCCTGTAGTGTAAAAATAACGTTGTTTAAGGCATACTGCCAGGTATTTTACACATGCAGTCTATGGGTCAACTTTACGCAGAGGGCATACAGTGCCCTACGTGTTACATATAATAATGGCTTGAGGGCGCTCTTGGGGTTGCCAAGATACTGCTCCGCATCAGGTATGTTCGTACAGGCTCAAATTGACACTTTTCAAGCTATAGCCCGAAAGAGGGTAGCCTCCTTGATGTGCAGGTTGAACGGCACCCCCAATCGTCTACTCAGAGTCATCGCTGGCAGGGTAGATGGGCCCTTTTTATGTCACTGGACTCGACAGCATTCGAGCTTAAATAAAAACGTGTCAAATTATTACTAACATTAGTACATAAGATTTACTAACAACTCTGGACTGTGTCTGAAATAAACATATTTTATTTTATTTTATTTTATTTATTTTATTTATAATTTTAAGGTTAAAGCTTAACTCATGCCTTTAATTATTTATCATCTTACCGTTGCTATATTGGGGATCTTTTAGCATGACATATTATCATTATAACAATTTCGGTATAATAAGTATCAGATTCTTAAACGTGATTTAATTCGTAATACTAAAACGTTGATTATTTTTAAACAAATTTAACCTTTTAACCGCGCGAGTCGCATATATGCGACAAATATTGCCGTGCCCCTACCGCCCGTGTCGTATTTCTGCGACAGAGAATATCCATGATTTTTTCGTTCTATTATCGTCCTATTAACTTCGTGGTATAACTAAAACTATTATTGAATAGAGCTATTTATTACAACAATTACTTAAAATTATGTTTCATAGCTCTAAGCATTGAAAAAACTTAAACAAAAATAAGTAATTGGCAGCTCGGACTTTTCTTCGGTGTCTATCGCGCGTGTCGCATAAATATGACCATAGGGATGGGATACAATGCAATGCGCATTTTAAAAACAAAATAACAAACAGTTAAATAATCAGGTATAATGCATCATTCAGCATGAAATAAACAGTGTCATACGAAATAAAGTTAAATTAACAAGTATAACTTTAAACATAAGAATTATTAAAACGGTCGCTCCATTCGCTCTCACAAAGAATTAGTCAAAATAAGTTAGATTTCGGAAATTTTACTAATTTTCACTTAGAGATAAGCTTTCACCTTAAAGATGAATGATTGTGATACAAGAAGGCTGATTTTAAATAAAAACATAAAAAACTTTTTGACTTTTTTTATCGATACAACGATTACTCCTCCTTATTTATTGTAGGTATTATTTTATCGATTTGTAGCGGCGCGCTAGGGGCACGACAATTGATATTTAGCCAAGCGCTTAAAAGGTTAAACATGTTTGGAAGTTATGAGGGAAAATATGAAATGGTAAAAATTATAACAATTCTTTTTGCTTCGCCGTTTTTCAAGGAGCAGGTTTTCATACATACATATGTATGTGTATGTTATTGGTCAATCAAATTTGTCAGCCGACAGCAGGTCAGGCAATCGACATCGTATCAATACTAATAAATCAGGCGTATCGTAGCGACACATATCCCGTAGATACGTACGGCGATCGTCATCTTCAGTGTACAATGGATGGGTGACCACTTATAACGTCAACTTGGGCGAAATTTTTCCACATAAGCCTTAATAGGGGTAGGCAGGTTGTACGTACCATGTTCAGCTGTTTGGCTTAATGAAAGAATTGAGATGCAAATAGTGACAGGTTGCTGTCCCATCGCCTATAAGAAAAACCCCAAGTTTATAAGCATTTTCATTAGTCGCCTTTTACGACATCCATGGGAAAGAGATTCTTTGTTATATTGAGGCAGGATCCACACGGCACATCATCATAATCGTTAAGAAACACTTATCATATATTAATATGAACATTTTCAAATTCTAAATGTTTAAGTATAATAGTAATAACTACAAATACCAACTGTGCTAATACAAGGCGTCAAGACAAAAAAAAAAACACTTAAACGTCTTGATAGTAATTCGACCAAAAAAACAAGGAATCAGCGATTTTTTTACAAACAATATTCACAGTTTAAGCGGTTTAACTTGCACAGCAGATTACCCATATTCTATAGCCATAAAGCCTCTAGAGCTGAACTAATAACGGAATCCTATTCTGTCTAATTCTATAGGAGTGATCCTATACTCAACGGCTCATTTGATGCAAATTCGATATATTAACATCAGCTACCAACGCTGTCATTATTGCGAACTAGCTAATGCCCACAACTTCGTTCGCGTGGCTGAACGATTTTTGATAGTGTCATTTCTATATTTCCTATAGTTAACTGGACCATAATCGGATATTCCAGATCTTCGATTTCATATCTCATTAGAAAATGCTTATCAGTATGAACTTTTGTTACGATGTCATATCTATATTTATATTATTTATTATAGCTGTACCATCCCTATCAAGTGTTACATTTTCAAAATCATAAGGAGTAGAGACTACATCTTTTTATATTGCGAAACTTAAACTTCCTTTAAATATTAAATTATCAAGAGAGAGCCGTGTGGTACTCGTCATCAATGAAAAAAAGAATAGGACCACTCCATCTATTTCCCATGGATGTCGTAAAAGGTGACTAAAGGATAGGCTTACAAACTTGGAATTCTTTTTTGGGTGATGTGCTAGCAACCTGTCACTATTTGAATCTCAATACTATCATTAAGCCAAATAGCTGAACGTGGCCATTCAGTCTTTTCAAGACTGTTGGCTCTGTCTACCCCGCAAGGGATATAGACGTGACCATATGTATGCATATATCAAGAGCATGAAAATTGATCCAAAAAGCAGTTTCATTCTTATGCAGTAAGATTCTCAGTATCAGATTTACTTTAAACTTTAGAGATGACATGGGACTGGAAATTGTGTGCAGAGATTGCGCCGTTAAAAGTGACAGGACATGTAAAACTCCTTCACAAAAAAAATATCATTAAATAATCTACATATATCATCTGATTTGTCGTCACCGTCTTAATCGGACCCTGCATAACAGTGATAGCATTGATCTCAAATAGGTTATTGCTATCAATTATCTTAATCCAATAAGCTGTTCAGTGTTGCAGCCAGCGCCCAATATCATTGGCTCATATTACTAGTGTAATTGGAGAATTACAGAGGTTGGGAACCGCTGGTGTTGTAGCTGATTAGGAACTTATTCGGATTTTGTGTTACCCAAAGAAAAAATGAGATTTATGTTATAAATATTTCATTTTTTTCTGACTGTTCAAATAAACTCAATGAACAGATACACCTCAAGCGCCTCTACACGTGGATAATGACCTCTTTGTCTCTTGTGGGGTAGATAGAGTTTACACTCTTAAAAAGACTGAAGGGCTAAGATTATTACGAGTATAAATTGGCCGTTACCTATATCACTATCATTAGTTTCAGCGTGTTACATACATACATATGGTCACGTCTATATCCCTTGCGGGGTAGAAAGAGCCAACAGTCTTGAAAAGACTAATAGGCCACTTTCAGCTGTTTGGCTTAATGATAGAACAGAGATTCAAATAGTGTCAGGTTGCTAGCCCATCGCCTAAAGAAGAATCCCAAGTTTGTAACCCTATCCTTTAGTCGCCTTTACGACATCTAAGGGAAAGAGATGAAGTGGTCCTATTCTTTTTCGTATTGGTGCCGGGAACCACACGGCAGCGTGTTATAATGATATTCAGAAAAAAACATACGGTAACGAAATGTAACCCTGCTTACAAAATTGCGCGCAAGTGTGAACACGGAGTGCCGTGTGGTTCCCGGCACCAATACAAAAATGAATAGGACCACTCCATCTCTTTCCCATGGATGTCGTAAAAGGCGACTAGGGGATAGGCTTACAAACTTGGGATTGTTTTTTAGGCGATGGTCTAGCAACCTGTCACTATTTAAATCTCAATTCTATCATTAAGCCAAATAGCTGAACGTGGCCATTCAGTCTTTTCAAGACTTTTGGCTTTACGGCTATAGACTACCCCGCAAGGGATATAGACGTGTGAAATATGTGAAAACGGAAATAGATTGAAAATTTAACATGTTTAAAATAGATCAGCACCCATTTGTGTGCAAATTTTAGTTAATTATGTTTAGTCGATGAAGCGTGATAAAGCAACCAGATTCAAACCCATTTCTAAAATTAGTACTGCCCACATTTCCGTGAGCATTGTTCTAATAAACTAATAGTTTTCGATGCTCATCTTGTTATTAAGACTTGAAATCGAACAAATGATGTCGAAGAACTAATCGCTCGGAACATATGATGTACAGATGTAGAACCATTCAGAGGAGATCGGCATCCCAGAATCTACATCAGTAGCCTGGCATTCTTTTTAGAATAGAATAGAATAGAATAGATTTATTTTCAAAATTGGATACAAGGTATCACTTATTGACGTCACATCAATTAAATCTAATTATAACTACTACCGCTTCCAAAGCGCATGTGTAAAAGAAGCGGTGGAACAAACTACACCGCAGCATTTTCATCGGACGTCAGTTAACTTTAATTTTATCATGGCTTATGATTTTAAAAGCGGCTGTACTTATGCTTTTACATCTCCGATTATCAGATCGAAATAAAGATTGAAAATATGTCCAAGAATCACGAAAAACTCCATAGGTTTATTGCAATATGCCACATCAAACAATACAGAAAGCATTAGTAACAGTTTTACAACATTTATTTAGTAAAAGTACATTTTACATTGTAAATATACGTATGTTCGTTGTGTGTGTAAGTACATGCTGGGTGCTATACAGTATCATTATTTTAGTATAACAATGTTATATTTTAAGAATCTGATATTTTTCAAATATAGGTTCCCGTAAGAAACTCCAGACAAATAACTTGTTATCTTACAAAGGTCAAGAAAGCCATATCCGCTGATACGAGGGTGTCGTGAGAGCCAATATCTAGTGATTGGAGGTAGTCTGAACAAAATGAGCATTCTATACTCGGCTTGTTAGGGCGCCTGTTACTCTGGTGTATTCCCTTTGGTATTTCGGATTACTTATTTATGTTCAATTTATAATTCCAATTTAAAGTCATGAGAAAACTTTCGATCAATTTACCTTTTAATCCTGTGACTACTTCTGTATCACTACATAGGATAAAGCAAAGTCGCGCGTTTGTCCCTATGTCTATATGTACGATGTGTGTATCTACGGCTAGATCGTTAAAACTACACAACGGATTTTTATGCAATAGATAGAGTGATTCAAGAGGAAGATAATATAAATGCTACCCGTGCCAAGCCGTAATATAGGATAATTAAAGAATTGTTACTATTATCCTGATTAGTGGTCACATTGTACGGTATACCATGTTTCTCGGACTGATGGATAATATGTTCATTGTATAACACAGTTATTAGGTGAAGAAGGAAATGGTGAACACCGAACAAAAATCCTGATCTAATTAATGATCAGGTAATGTTTGTTAATAACTAATGTCTGGTACCCATACACGTAATATGAGTAAGCAAAAATAAATTATAATATTATACACAACCTCTTAATCTCTTGGTAATCAAATTAAGTACCCAAACCGATTGATTTAAGGTATAAAATTCTTAGTCCTACGTGAACAGCTTTTCCTCTGTTAGATAAGAACGAGCTTCATAGCGACATTTGAAATTCAATATATAGTGTCTTTTCTTTTCTTTAATAATAAAATACATATATATATATACATATATATATATATATATATACATATATATACATATATATATATATATATATATATATATATATATATATACATATATATACATATATATATATATATATATATATATATATATATTTCACAGTTTGAGTTAGCCTCTATGTAAGTTCGAGACTTGTGTTAGTTACTTCACATGCAGTAAAATGCTTTACCACTCATACGGCTGCCTACTCCACTTAAACTCCTTACTAATTCACCATTCTCCTAGATTTTAGTCCTGATTACGTCCAAGTATGATCCTGGAATATGTAAGACAGGTTTTTCCACATACGAGTTTCGTCTGATCTCTGCAATCTTTGAAAGGGAACTCATCCCATATTATTGCAGTTGACACATGCAGTTGTATTGGCTAGCAATGAAAAGTAATAGTTATTTCTATAATATACCTTGTTGTATAGCTATTAATTTAAAAAAAAAACTCAGAAAACGATAATTGATAGCTGGCCGCCGTAGGATTTTTTTAAGAGGGGAGTGAGAGAACACTACCTGTCGTTGTCGTCGTGACGCATACACTATTTATTTATATTGTATTCAGATATGTTTATTTATTTGATATTTGTTATTTTATGATGTTTTAGGTTTATTGATATCAGTAATTTTATGTAAGTTTATATCTTAATTATTATGTTTACAAGCCAATGCCTTTCTTTACACTTTCCTGTCGTGGGCCTGCTGGAAGAAATATCTCTAAAAATAAGTGGTGCTCTTGTACTGAATTTCTCTTTATTTTAAGTTTTATTTTTATGTTCCTTGATGTACATAAATATCTAAATAATAAAAAAATAATAATAGATATAAACTTAATAGAGTAGGGTGCATTTAAAGTTACCAAAGGGAATGTATCACAAAAGCAAGCGTGTAATGAGCTATCCTTATTTTATCGAGACACTGGCACAATACGTGCGTTTTATGGCCGCGTGGATAAGGATCCAATATACAAGACTCGATAAGTCTTAATAAGAAAATCGTATTACATTTATATGTTAACGAATCTTTTTGAATCTGACACAGATTATGGTTCGAATCTGATAAACAGAGGCTGTAAAGTTCGCATGATCCTTGCCTAGCAGGTAAAGTGTCTCAGTGTGTGAAGTCTGTGAGCTTTGAACCAACGTCTGAATAATATGTACAAATATACAGACAGTAAAATTGAAGCCTTTTTATATACGGGACAAATTACACAGATTGAGTTAGCCTCGAAATAAGTTAGATATCTGCATAGCCTAATAAATAAAAATTATTATTTTTTTATAAGTCTGGCTTAGTAAATCTTTTGATGATATAAAAATACAGCAAACTGATGATATGCTCATTTGTTTGTCGCCTAAAAGCCGCTTAGTAACTGATGCTTTTCAATTGACTGCGCCAATTATATCACATCTTATGCAACAGCCTCACGATATCATTCTTTTTAGTGGCTATTAACCTAAATATCATATTTACGGGCATTATGTAGTTCCCAAATTCTTAAAGGGAGTTGCGGATGATGAAAAAGGAATAAATGATTTTAAACTAAACTATTTACATATAATACAGATAAAGTTATGTACATTACATGCGCGGTTTATACCTATTATTCCATAAGAATATTTTCTCTTTTTTATTATAATTAGTAATATTATTAGTATATAAGTAAATTTTGATGTCAAAAGAGTAAGTGCAATTGAGTTTCAGATAAAAATATACGGTCGAATTGAGAAACCTCCTCCTTTTTAAGTAGGTTAATAAAATATTATAATTTTAGATTATGGAGTTACAAGAGATCGTAAACTGTGTATCCGAAGCTCTGAAGAATATATGGATAAAATAAACAAAAGCAATGGTTGCTGAAAAATTCGAAATTACAAAAAAATATTACTTATTTGGGAGAAAAAGCAGAGCAAGCTAAAGAGTTTTTTTTAATTTTTAATCAATGTTTACAGCAGATTAAAAGTGTGATTAATTCCATCACTAAGCCGTTCAGATGAATGTGGTCTTTCATTCTTTCCAAGACTGTTGGCCTGTCTAAGTCTTCAGTCTTATCGCAAGGGATGAAGTCGTGACTATATGTATGTATGGAAAGCGTGATGGTGATAATGAAAGGAGAGTGAATGCTTGGGAGCTGGGGAGCTTGGTGAATAGGGCGCTGCATGCCTTTATGTAGTCTAAAGATGTCCAAAAAGTCGTCTGGTGGTGCATACCAGTATGTTGGTCCCAACACTAATGTATGAAAATGAAATTCGGATCAGCGGAAGGGCACAATAATTTAAAGACTGAGTGCCTTCCTACCCCTCCGGGAAAGAGGTGTGTTATATGTTTGTATGTATGATTGAATTTTTCAATAGTGGAGGATAAACCTTAACTGTACGCGCTATCAATGTTTATCTGTATGTTATTACTGTCAGTTCATCGCCCGCATGTGTACACTTCGGAGCAAATAAGGATAGACATATTTGATTATCACTGTGTTCTGATCACGATCAATGTTATCTTCACTTTAATAACTGAAAATGAAAATAAAAATGAAAATATTTTTTATTAGTTTAACAAAGTGGTACAGTATAAACAAGTATTTGTGACCTTCTATTAAGTGAGAAACACCTGTATCAGAAAGCCACGCTCTTCCTTAACAATGGTATTACAGTACCTAAAAACTTAATTCTAGTTACAAATGTGTAATGTGGATTATAACAAATGAATGAAAGTATGTGCATGACTCATTGTGAAATTTTTTTTTTTTTTTTTTTTTTTTTTAATTATTCACTTATCTATGCTACTGTATATATATATATATATATAAGCCCAGTAAGGTTTTAGTTGTTACTATAATCAGTCTATATATTCCAACAAAGCTTCAGTTTCATCATAATTTATAGATTTTAGCCAAATACTCAACTGTTTATTGCAATTATATTTAGTTAGTAAGTAGATATCAATTTTTTTATTAACTTTATTGTACAAATGTGCTGCTTGAGTTTTAAATTGTCGTCTAGCTAAAGTTGTCCTAACCACTGGTTTATCTATAATTGCTATTTTCCTGCGTTTTGATAAATAGGAAGTATTTGGTTTTAGGGTTTTATGCAGTTTCAAAATGGTATTAAGGACATAAAGCTTTCTTACTGTTAACAGATCACAATCCAGGTACTACATACTTTTTAATAATATTATAAATAACAAGATTATCATTTATTATAATCTGTTAAAAGGAAGGGTGAATGACACATTCTGTCGCCAAACAACTGAACAAATGTCGCTCATCTTATGAGGACAAAAACAATGAATTCCGTAATTTTGTTATAACAAAATTTCTATTAAATTGTGGTGTATATGTCACCGGAAAACAACAAAAACCGCAAGCTTATAAACCTTCTCGGAAATTTATAAAATTTCGTAGGATTCTAAACGAGAGATGAATTGTTGAATTATCTTATGGAAATCTGTCTGGAGTCGACATGGAAATTTTATAAACTAACTTTCCTGTTCGTCCGGTTCTTCTTATTTTCCGGTAACATGTAAATATTTTCTGGGTTCCATACTGAACTGTTCCATCTGAATCTTACCTCTCCGTCATCAAGCCATCCAATTGAAAGTTGACTTTCAATATTTTTGAGTCTTTCAACTCTGTCGACCCCGAAAGGGTTTCCCCCGAAGGGGAAAAACACTTTAAATATGTATATATACTTAAAAAAGTTACGTGAGTGATAAATGATAATTAATAATAAGCAATAATTTATACTACGGAAGAAATCGTAGTAAAACTAATTGTATTATCTATTCTCCCTGTACGTACTACACACTACAATCACTTCAGAGGTCTAGTTTTGGTGCAGACTCAAACAATTCTGCTGTGGAGACACTTCAGATAGTGTCATTGTTGCTACAGGTTGAGCTGTGTTCCGAATCTTGAACAAAGCAAGACCAGGGTGTGATTGCAACTGTAGCAGCTTGCTAGGCAACGTTAAATAATAGACTATTCACTACATACTCGTAGTTGAAGCATAGAATTATTAATGTTACTAAACGGAAACTGATACCAAGCCATCAAAAGAGTGATAATGAAATAAATAAAGAGATCAATTAGAAATAAAAAAAGAGGTTCTGAATAAGAGTCTCCGTTGTAGCTCATTGTTGAATATATTAAGTTTAAGTAAAATGTTTCTAAATAATAAAGTCTTAAATATACATAATTTTAAATAAGTAAAGGAGAACACTAAAGTCACTTAAAACCTTAAAGTTGAATTTACTTTGACCTAAATATAATTCATCGCCGTAATATTGTTATAAAAATATACTGAAATCTTCGAATAGAATATTCGTAAACAAACTCTAAAATTAGACCATCTGAAATAGCCGCTTAACCCAATTTACATTATCTTGGTTAAACTAAATTACAAAAGTTATATTTATATTACAACACTGCTTATCAAACTCATTAGTAATCCTTTATATATTACTTTATTTATATGAATAGTTACGGTACTTAATCCTTGATATCATTCATTAAATTCATAAAATGTATGAAGCGTTATCGTAACAAACTAAGTAGGAGCTTTATTAACATGCGTTAAATCACGCCAGCATTTTCTATCTCCTTCACGCTTATAATTGTGCTGTTAGCTCTATCCCTCATTATAACGTCACGAACCGGCCTGGTATCTTTTGGACGGCGTACTGATATTAGCCGCATTTTGTGCGTTTATTTTTGTATGTGAGCAAGTGCAGGTCACACGTTTGCGGCATACAATTTCGATACATTCACTCATGTCAAATTTCCTATTCAGTGGACTTTACGCCGCATGCGCGTAGAAACTGTCAAAATTAATTTTCTGTAGAAATTTTCGGGGCCGTGTATAAATTTTCTTCGAAATAAATATAACAAAATTGTGATGAAGTTTTTGTATTAAGTTTATTAATAAGTGTTCGCGAAAAGACTGATATAGAATAAAAATTATATAAAAATGAGTGAAAAAACGCCGGCGATGGGTTTGGACGCTATTTTGGCGGAGTTGGGTGCATTTGGAAAATATAATATAATCAACTACACTATTCTTCTATTGCCTGTGTTATTGGCGGGAATGTTCGGCGCTGTATATATTTTTGAAGCTCCAGATATTAACTACAGGTTCGTGTAAAATATCTTTAGTATGCCTTCGATAGCGTTAATATTCTTATTATTTTCTTACTGTCTCATATCATTCATAGTTCAATTTAGGTTATCTTTCGGCAAGTTAACACGCTACTCTAGTACATAAAGCGCATGCGTAAAGTTACGTTCCACTAGTACAAATCGTTACCCTTCCTGGTAAAATTAGGGGGACCTCAAGGATGCGTTTTAGGACCGGTTTGCTTTTGTAATATTTGTAGGTCAAGTCAATATTCTAATCGTTTGTTGTATTTCATCGACTTAATTTTTAATACATACATAAATATATCACGAATTTACTTCTTACGAAGTGGACAGAGCCAAAAGTTATGAAAAAAGTCTTTAGACCACGGTCAACATTCAAATAGTGATTTAAAAGCCCTTCGTCTCATAGAAGAATCCAAATTTTACAACCTGCCCGGGAGGAGTAGCACATTTACATTACAAAATAACAATACGGCATTGTGTTGTTAATATGAACAGGATATTAATAACTGTATCTTCCTTATATGGCGACTGTTCATTTCCTTTTCCGTTGTACGTACGTTTGTATTTATTGGTTCAAATATTCAACGCAGAGATTGTTGATTAGACGAAATCGATTTAAATTATAAATTTTACACAAAAAATCATTGTATTATTTCTACACAAATTAAGGACGTCCTGGTAAAGGGTCAGGTCAAAAGTACCCGAAACCGCCGAGCTTGTATGAAGAGAGTTATGAATGTGGACGAAGCGAAAGAAGTATGCAGAGATCGTGGCAAGTGGAAAGAGGTAGTCTCTGCCTACCCCTCCGGGAAAGAGGCGTGATTTTATGTATGTATGTATGTATTATTTCTTGTGACTGTCAATTTCTGTGCAATAAAGATATTACAAACAAACAATTTAGATAATATCTACATACATTAATACATGTATTCATGTGTTACACAATGTATGTGTTACCCGTACGGGTTAGACAGAGCAAACAGTCTCGAAAAGCCTGAAGCCACGTTCGGCTGTATGGCATTCTTGTATGGTATTCAAATATTGGCAGATCGTTGGTCAGATCAAAATTTTAAAATCTCATAAAAATTTACTAAGACTATTCGACGATGATATAAATTCAAAAGCAACCTTCTATAACAAACGAGTAGAATTTATGTCATCTGTTTGCTTTTCGCAGTCTGTTTCGAACTTGTATAACTGGTCTTATCTCAAAATAGTCTTATTCTGATAATCTTTGCACGTTCTACAGCATATATGTATAATCTCGTAATTCCTTGTGTTTATATAAATATTTAATTTACTATGAAACTTATCACTCTATTATGTTGTTTCTTTATTTCCTTCGGATCAACCACAGACATTGATATCTTTGTTTGTTCTTCCGTATTATTTACGATGGTACTGTTATTTTTATGATAACTGCTGTACTTGACTTGCAACATTTTAATTGGTTTTTTAATTACAATAATATCTAATATCGACTGCATAAAGTCACGATTATCACTGCATGGTGTCGTGTGGTTCTCGGCACTTTGAAATACCTCTCCATCTCTTTCCCATCTAGTGCGAACTTCATCGCTGGTTTGATAAGGCACAAAAAACAGTGTCTGTCAGGTACTTTTCCCAATGTATATTGTAAAAATCAATAAATTTAAAGGTTAATTAACTTTTGTTTTTACATGAAGCGACTCTCATCTGACCTTTGCAGGGGAACCTAACTAATATAAAATAAATAAATATATACGGGACAAATTACACTGATATATACGGAATATATTACACAGATTGAGTTAGCCTCGAAGTAAGTTCGAAACTTGTGTTACGAGATACTAAGTCAACGATACTATATTTTATAATAAATAATTATATAGGTAAACATCCAAGACCCAGGCCAATCAGAAAAAGTTCTTTTCTCATCATGCCCTGACCGGGATTCGAACCCGGGACCTCCGGTGTCACAGACAAGCGTACTACCGCTGAGCCACAGAGGCCGTTTCTGATATGATCTGATAACATAACCAGTTGCTGAGGAATGTGCAGGTTTTCTTACAATGTTATTCCTCGCCGTAAACATCGGTTAGCACTCAAACTACTGTCCATAACTAAGAAAAAAGTCATCGGCACATCACGATTCTTTAGTCCAGCACGTGATTTAAGTGCGTATTTAACATACGCAACATTTTTATTCTCCTGATTACCAGCAAAAATAAATCTAACACCATACAATTCCTATGCAATGTTGTATAGGTACGTTCTTAAGCTTGTTTACTTGACATTTCGTCACGTCGCTACGATACGAGTAGATTTGCATTGCATTGATATGCAACCGTATGTAAGCATGTGGTATTATGCTGAATGTCTGCGCTAATTTTGTACAATTCGTAATTTCTAAGTTCTGTATTACTTCAAAAGATACATTTCTGTTTTTTGTCACCTTAGGTATAATGTGAATTTTTTTCTTACTCCGATTTCTTACTAAAATCTTATGTGGGGTAAACACTGCGTTGACTCTGTCTGCACTGTCTCGATCTCAAGAAGAAGAAAATGAAGTGAAATGTCACAATTAGCTGGATGATTTAGTGATTATATTGAGACTCTGACTATATAATCTCTAACAACCTTTTTAAAAGAAAGTTTTTTTCCTTAACAAAATTGGTACTATTTTACTATGTATATGTAACTTTCTATTATGAGTAGAACACCTGTATTAGAAGTTATAATATACATACATTTATAATCACATCTGTATCTCTTAAGGTGGAATCGAAGCCGACAGTCTCGTGGAGATTGAAAGGTCACATTTAGCTTTACGGGTTAAGAATTAAGGTTCAAATAGTGATAGTAAACTTATTTGTTATCTAATAGTAAACTTATTTTCAAACTCACGGAGCTATATTTTTCACTTCATTATTTTATGACACTTATAATAGGTTTATAATTTAACAATCCTTTTTGAATAATGATTCCATTTAATCATTTTATTAATTCACTTGATAATTTTCGATACAGCGTTCTCCTGAAAGTATCCCTGACTGTAAAGAGAGTGACATTGATATAGTTATTAGTATATAATACTTTAACCACTCTCAGTCTATACAGATATTGTCAATATTGAAAAGCCGCTTTATAGAAGCTGTGTAATTTATATCTGATATACCATACAATAAATATCTGGAGTACAAACGTCTAGATCCATTACGTTATTTAGAAAGCTGAACAATTCCTAGACCCGAATCAATCTTAGATCCGATTTCAAAGGTACACTAAAACGGATTTGATCTGAATGGAAGCACAAGAGATATTGTGATAATTGAAATAATATTTTAACAGTAGAGACCTACATTGAACAGGATTTATGGCATAAATCATATTAATCAAAATTCATATCAGATTTTAGTTTATTTTCCCATATAAATACGTTTATTTAGTTTTTTTTTAACTTGGTTTTATGAAATGCCTTAACCAAAACAAAACTTAAATAGATTATCTAAAGATAACTCATTGCTTTCAATAGATATATAAATAGATATGTAAAATAAGTTTGTACGCAGTTTTCCTTTTATAGGTTCAAAAATTTTCTTGAATATGTAGACTTCCACCTCTGATATAATAACTCGATAACTTTCCTTCTAAACAAAAATGTTTTCTATAAATCCACAATAAAAGCTACTCGTGTAATGTAAATAACTAAGTTACAAAGTACTCTTATAAAATATAATTAAAAACTGATACTCTACAGTATAAATGTTATTACATCCAATCCTTCAATACAATCCCTCAGTATTGACACGCTTTCAAAACATAGAGAATATAGAAGAATAACTACAACATTTGTGTTTCTTTCAATGAAATCCGTATTTTGTCTCAACTTAATATTTAAATACTTTACCTTCTAATTCTAATGACAAGTAAAATTAGAACAAACTATTAACCTAAATAATATATATGTCAATATTACAGGTAATGTGTTTGCGTAAAAACAAATAAACGATAAAAATACAAACATCTTATGTCGATTTTCTGCCATATACTTCATTTAAAAAAGTATCAAAGTCTATGCCCGATTCCTAACTTCCTAATATACATATAGTTTTGTTAATGTAAATTTATTATAAGACTGACTAAATTACATTAATAAAATATTTGACTCGAATGTAATATCCTACGCCTCATCTGAAAAGTATGTTTGACACGACTTATATTTTTGACAATCCTTGTATACACATATTTTAAAGGAAATAAAATGAATTTGAATTTCTAACGTCAACAATAAAATTTGATATATCCCACTTATCCTATTAAGTTGTCCCTGGTAGAATATGTGGTCGAACCTCCTTTTTTGAAGTCGGTTAAAAACACCGAGTACTGTTTGCCCAAATACTATATTTTGAATACTAAAAAATTATGAAAGTTCCCATAGACTATTTTAGTATCAATTTCATTAATTTTCGTTTAGAATCCAATTACAATTAAGTTCTTTATTTGTTAAAAGTAACTTGTAATTTTTAACTGAAATACCAAATCTGTAGTTTCGCTAATTTTCTGTTGTTGACTATCGTATCGAGTATCTCGCGAGGCCGTGATTCTATACAGGCTGAGACAATATCTGGATCTGGGTGAGCCGGGACGTGTCTGTTCTGCATAGTCTGTGCTCCCGAATTTAGTGATAGGGATTTGTGTTCTCACAATGTTACGAAACAAAGATGTATCTATTATATATGGGAATTAGGGGCTATATTTATTGTTTCTTTTAGTACTGGTATATGAAAATATATATTGCGTGCGAACCACTTTTTTGTTGTCGTCGTTGCCAACGTCCCAAATTTGAAGAAAAATTAAAATAAGTAGAGTTCTTTTCCAGCTCTATATGTATACGTACCTATATATTAAATTTATAAAAATATACCGTTGAGTAAGAATTCCATAGAACAAATCTAGAAATCTTTACATACTACATATAATCATGTCTATATCTCTTGCGGGGTAGACAGAGCCAATAGTCTTGGAAAGACTATAAGCGAAGGATTCTTCTTGTAGATCAGCCAGCAACCTGCCCCCGTAGCATGACACGCGCGACGCCATGTCTATCGCGCGTAAAACTATCGCTGTCCCGTTCCACTTCATTATAAAAAGTGAAACAGCGCGTTCCATAATGCGGGAGCTGTCACTATTTGAATCCTAATTAAAACATTAAGCCTTTCCTGTGTATATTTATTAATTTATTCGATAAATGTCAGTGTGTCGAAACGGTAGGATACGTTCACCGCACCCGGTACGCAAATATATGCAAATATAATCAGTGCACTCTCTGATAGGAGGTAATTCGTAAAATATGGACAATATAGAAGTCAAACTTACCGTAGATAATTTCAAGCATAAACATCGTTAATTTAAAGGTTTTTTTTTTTATTTGGAATTTTTAATTCTGAAACTGTGAAATTAACATAGTTTGAATCGAATTAAAGTAATACTTTTTTGTAGTTTTTATTCTCGCTACTCATATTTTACCTAAACTCTATATGTGCGTGTTTTTTTTTTAACTTATCTATACAAATACAAATTGTGGAGCGTAATAAGCGGCAAAACGCTAAAAACATTATTAATCAGTAGATACTCTTTAAAAGTGAGTGAAATAAACCTTCTAACTACGTTTTTTAGAGAAATTTCCATATAAAAAGCTTCCACCATAAACAAAACAAGTGCATGATTTTTCATGTTTTGAAAGCTTCATTTCTGTTCATTTTTATTCTGAATCTGTGATGTAACCTCGGTCTTTCAATTCACGTGGTTTACTTGCTATGTTGATTATAAATTCCAGATATTTTCATTAATACAATAAAATTGGAAATAAATTAATGATTTAGGGCATGACAACTACTAGGTACCTATACTCGTATGTAAACCTTGTGTATGAACTATTAAGCAATATTTTTCACTTGCCACGACTCATGCATACTTATTTTACTATTCATTATTTTTATACTAAATATATAAATATAACTATCTATCTTCACTCTAATATTTTGTGAAATAAATTTGCATTATTTTTTTGTTACAGATGCAAAATCCATGAATGCGAAACGCTTTACAACGAAACTACATGGCTAGAATACGCGATACCGAAAAAGGGTGAAAAGTTTTCAAAATGTGAGAGATACCCTATAAGAAGTAATTTAGGCATTGAAAATATGACTTGTAAGGCTGAAGATTTTGATACGTCGGTAAAAGAAAAATGTTCAAGTTTTGTTTATAGTGACGAAGACTCCGCAGTCAAAGATGTGAGTACAATCTTATATATAAAATTCTCGTGGCACAATGTTCGTTCCCGTACTCCTCCGAAACGGCTTGACCGATTCTCATGAAATTTTTTGAGCATATTAAGTAGGTCTGAGAATCGGCAAGCATCTATTTTTTATACCCCTATAAAATTTAACCTTTAAAATATGTACATATTAGCTGAGGTTGTATCTCGCAACACCCAAACATGAGAGAAACCTTTAAAAATAGATAAACAAAATTTAAGAGGTTTTAGCGTTTGTTTTAGAAAATGCTTAAATACCACACTATTAAATACAAGTAATGTACTTTGTTCATGCAGTGAACAACTTTAAATCAGAGGCCTAACAAGCTTAGTTTTACTAACACCGCACTTCGCCTTCAAGCACAGTGTTCAACAAAGTTTTGACTTGTAACTTAAACATAGTATATAATTGGTGTCAAATTGTGATTGATGAATGAATCAACTTGTAATTGTTTTGGAAAACGATAGCCATAGATATATATTTAAATAGTCCATTGTAATGGGAATAACATTTATTTACATACATACATATATAATATATGGTCACGTCTATATCCCTTGCGGGGTAGACAGAGCCTACAGTCTTGAAAAGACTGATGTCCGATCAGTCTATTTGGCTTAATGATAGAATTGAGATTGAAATAGTGACAGGTTGCTAACCGCCTAAAAAATAATCCCAAGTTTGTAAGTAGTCCCTTAGTTGCCTTTTACAACATCCATGGGAAAGAAATGGAGTGGTCCTATTCTTTTTGTATTGGTGCCGGGAACCACACGGCACACATTTATTGACATTTCCTTATAATCATTTTGTATTATATTAGAATTTTCATCAAATAATTGTAAAAAAAGATTATAGTTTCTTACCAGTTTATATATTTGGGAAATAAAAAATAGTCTCAATTCAATCACTAAGCCACGTACTGAACGTGACCTTTCAGTGTTTTAAAGACTTGATCTGTTAGTTTTTTTAAGAGATAGGAGAATTGTAGTTAGTAAGAGACTTGGTTATATGTATGTCTAGAGGCCGCCCGCGACTTCATACATCCATCCACCTTCTTCACTCATATATCCACCTACATACCAAATTTCATCGTAATCGGTTTAGTAGTTTTTGCGTGAAAGAGTAATAAACGTCCACACTGACTTACTCACAAACTTTCGCATTTATATTATGAGTAGGATTGTATGTATGAAAAAGGAGTCGCTAGCAAAACTATGTGACTGACTTTGACTTTTTTTATTTATTTATTAACACTTCATTTCACATAAATATGTACAACAGCCCACGTTATATGGCACGCGCTACGCCGTTTTTATCGCGCGATAAACCATCGCCGTCTCGTTTCACGTCATAAAAATAAGCGAAACAGCGATAGTTTTTCGTTTACGGGGGAACTTTACTTAACGCAGAATGAGACTAATGTCAACTCTATGCATTAAGATCCAATGTCGAAAACACATGTGTATGTCATGCATGACATATATAGCTTTCGGGGATTATTTGTTACTCGTAGTTCTAATAAATTTACAGTACCAAAATTTGTGTTTTGTAGGTTTAATATATGTTTCACTTGATTTATTTGTGTCAATAGAATATTACAGATTGATACGACAATATTTCTAAGACTTAAGGCCTTTATTCGTTTAAAGGTTTGCTCCTGTTAGAATGAAATAGAATTATTAGAAGTTTTAAGATAAAATTTTTGTTTTACCAACATTTTTAATGATTTTTTTCTCTGGCTAAACTACAAGAGTTATTGTTATGCTATAAACAAAAATACAAATGAACTACTGTTTACAACGTTATAATTATAATCACGTCCTTATCCCTTACGGGGAAGACAGGCCAAATAGTAGCGACTAAAAAGCCACGTTCGGTTGTGATAGAATTAAGATTAAAATTTCGGGTTGCCTAAAAGAAAAATCCCAATTTTATTAACTTTCCCTTTATTGACTTTTACAATAAGCACGGGAAATCATGATTATTCTTCGCTACCATACCAGCATGGAAACATATACAGAAGTTCCAGAAACCACACGGCACGGTATATGAACTAAAGATTACTAATATATATTTGGCCGTGTGGTTCCCGGCACCAATACAAAAAAGAATAGGACCACTCCATCTCTTTCCCATGAATGTCGTAAAAGGCGACTAAGGGATAGGCTTACAAACTTGGGATTCTTTTTTAGGCGATGGGCTAGCAACCTGTCACTAGTTGAATCTCAATTCTATCGTTAAGCCAAATAGCTGAACGTGGCCATTCAGTCATTTCAAGACTTTTGGCTCTGTCTACCCCGCAAGGGATATAGACGTGACCATTTGTATGTATGTATGTATATATTTGGCAGCGATAGTGACACACTTGCGTACGCGCGTCGTATCGTCTGGCGAATGGCTACACCTATCGCGTGATGCACATCGCGTGTTTTGGAATAGAGTTATCGCACATAGAGCTCGCGCATCGATCACAATCTTTCATTTATACTAGCTTTTACCCGCTGCTTCGCCTACGCGAATTCAGTACCACCTACACGATCGAATTTAGCGCCACCTTCACGCGCGAGTTTAGCGCCACCTTCATGCGCGATTTTAGCGCCACCTTCAAAATAATACAAGATATTCGCAAATGCCACGGGATCTTTAATTTTTACCGGGATGAAAACTACTCTATGTCTTTCTCCGACCTCAAAGAGGAGTCCCAAATATGTAAAGTTTTTTAATTGACGTTTATAATCTGCCTGTTTTAAACAACCAGTACACACCATAAAATATTTTTGGTTAAATAAAATGTGTTTCAAACTTAACAAAAATGGTTACGCAGGTAATGTTTTCGATTTATCCACATAATTCGAGTAGGCTATCCAAATAATAACTTTTATCTCAATTCTATCATAAAGCTATTTTATAGCATGGCTTTTCAGTCTTTTCAAGAATGTTGGCTCTGTCTACCCCGCAAATATATACATGTGACCATATGTATACCTATATGTATTTTCTTACATATAGTCTTGTTCGTCAGTTATAATAACTTAAGCATTGCAGGATACGACTTAAAATGTCAAATAAATTACGAAACTAGTTTCAAAATAATATTTTTATTTCTTTCTTAGAAATTGGTTAAGGTAAGAGAGTTAAAAAAAGAATCCGAAGTTCGTAAGCCTTGATTGGTTTTAATTTTTTTACCTACTTTATATTCTATCTTTATATAATCTGTACCAACTTTATGTGAATTAAGTAAAGTTAATACTTAGTAATATGAATATAGTAGCACATATTTTATTATTTCGACGCTACCATAGTAGCATTATGTCTGATATACGAGTAATCCACTCTATAGTTACAATTAACCTTAACCAACCCTTTAGTTCTAAGAACGCTATTTCCGATTAATCCCTGGGCTTGGACAATTCTATTGGCCGTCTCCGAAATGAATATTCATTTTCTAATTCCCTTCCAGTTAGGAAAACAGTGTCCACTGTCCGAGAAATATACAATACTGGTTTAGAACTAAGTCAACAGAGTTGAGTCAATAGCCATTGTATTTCTAATGGTTATTAACTGTAAAAGTGGTGGGGTGGGAAGGCCTAGACGATCAAATTAAGGACGTCCTGGCAAAGGGTCAGGTCAAGAGTACCCGAAACCGCCGAGCTTGCATGAAGAGGGGAAGGTAGTATGCAGAGATCGTGGCAAGTGGAAAGATGTAGTCTCTGCCTACCCCTCCGGGAAAAAGGCGTGATTCTATGTATGTATTAACAAGAAAGATATAGCGGAAAATGTATCTGCTTCTGTCCATCCTTTCGTTCATTCATTCATCACTCATTCATTCTCACAAACTAAACCAGCCGACAATGAATGACTTTTTTTGGCTATTCCATTAGATGAACAAGCGTGTTCTTGTATTAACCAATTCTTCTTTATTGCAGTTCAACCTAGGATGTCAAGACTGGAAGCGAACGTTCCTAGGGTCAATGCACAACGGCGGATTCTTCGTCGCACTGCCCCTGACCGGGTTCATATCAGACAGATATGGTCGAAAACTTGCCCTGGCTATCTCTTCGCTGTTCAATGGGTTATTTGGTATCCTGAGATCATTTTCTGTGAATTACGAGATGTTGCTTGCATTCGAATTCCTTGAAACCGCTTTCGGAGCGGGCGCATACACCACCGCCTTTGTGTTGGGTAAGATTGTAAATTAGATATTTTGCAGATGTGATCACTTTATTGTAACTGTTAGATAAAATTTGCTAGGCTGTCGTGAAAATATCCATTGTCATAAAGCAGATGTTATCTATTCTTAATCGGATATTGTTAGCGTCTCATCTTTGCACTTTAAACTATCTTTATATTGCAAACATGCAAACTTTGGCCTCTCTTTGATAATACTCTCAATGTATGAGAATTTACGAGCAAATCTCTTATTTATTTCTTCTTTCTAATTCTTTCTCCCCAAAAAAGGGACTACAGTGTCCTGTTAGCCACGTTGGAATATCTAACAATATTTATTAATATTGAAAAAAAAAATCACTACTACAGAAAATTATCTTTTCGGGTACAAGGCAATTTTCTGTACATTCCACATTTTGTACTAAGCCTGTTTGTCTTAAGTTTACTAAGTACACTGTATTTTAATTAGCATCTGTAATATCTGCAAGTTTCCCAGCTTGTGAATGTAGTGTGGAAACCTAATAAGCATTTGTTATGTTTCCATAAGATTGTTTATACGGTATTGTGCTAAGCCGGTCTTTGTGAAGGATAGATATAAGTACAGACTAAAGAATTACTCTCCTTTATTAACTGAACCCTAAGCGTTCTCCCTTAGGGCGTCAGTTTTTTGTTACTTTAGTTATCTAGGATTTCTTATAAACCTCCCATTAATTACGTGGCTTTTCAGTAATTTCAACTGTTGGCTCTGTTTAAGCCGCAAGGTATGAAGACGTGACTATATGTATGTATTTTTATATAAATTTGCTAACACTGTCAGGTTCGTATTATATTTTATGCATCTTGTGAAACGCTGAGCTATTAGCGCTTTGAAAGAAAGTTCAATATAAATAAGTCCATTATAATTTATGAGGTACCAAAAACAACTATACTATATTTTTAACACAAAAACAACTGCCTCGCAAAATTTTAATGTAGATTTGACAGTTGTACAGTTGACAGTAACATGACTGTAAACAGTAAACATGACCCTCATAGTACCTAATACCAAACGTAGTGGTTATATTCTCTTTGTTAATACCGTATATGTCAGGTTTCTCTAAGGCGGTTAATGAAAAAATGGAGCTGCAGGTATTGTACATAACAACACCAAAACCTATCTCTTTTTCAGCTATGGAATTAGTAGGACCAAAGGGCCGTGTTTTTGGAAACACTCTCATAAACATAGTGTATGTCTGTGGAGCGGTGACAATGGCTGGACTGGCTTGGCAGCTGCAAAACTGGCGATATCTTCTAAGAGTCATTTACACCCCAGCACTGTTCATAGTCTCATACATATGGATTTTAAACGAGAGTGTTCGATGGCTACTGAGCAAAGGCCGTCAAGACGAAGCTGTAAAAATTTTGAAGAAAGCCGCTAATATTAATAAAGTTGATATAAGACCGGAACTTTTTACAACACTATATGAACTAGAAAGTCTATCTCTAAACAGCAATGAAAAGGATAAGCTTGATGAGCCGATACAAGAAATAAAGCCAAAAGAAACAGCTACTTTTGCCAGTGTTATGAGATCCAGTATAATAAGGACTAGATTGTTTGTGTGCTCATTTCTATGGATAACATGCACTTTGGTGTACTATGGGTTATCAATCAACTCAGTGTCATTAGCTGGGAATCAGTACGTTAACTTCATGTTGGTGGTTTTAGTGGAAATCCCGGGGAATATAGTGTGTTTGATGGTGCTGGATAGGTTCGGGAGGAAGAAGCCGTTGATTATAACGTACGTGCTGAGCGCTTTCCTGTGCATCAGTTTATCTCTGATACCAGCTGGTGAGTTCTTTACTTTTTAATAAATTTATTATGAAGGACGGATCTGAAATCAGAAATTTGGAAAATATAATATTTAAATTAACTATATTTGGTCAGTTGACACATTAACCACACATCTGATAAGTAAAAATTTTTTAAATTCGCTAAATTTACTCAGCTATATTAATATAAGCAAGCATACACTTCTAAAATACTTTTGGAAATCCTAGAACGGGTGGAAATGCAAATAGTCGTTGAAAATTGGGTAAGGTAAGGGATTATGAATAATTAAGGTTAACTTGTTGGATCAACCTTATTAAATTTATCCACATTTAGCTATAAATTTTCATAGCTATTTTAGTAATTCATTCCCAAACATAAGAACGCAGTTCAGACCAAGTAATTAGCGAAGTGAAGCGTCACTTTTAACGACATCTCCAAGATTAATGAACCGAAACTCTCAGTACAAACTTCACATCCAAACACAATTTGACGTGAACAAAAGGCAGTTTGATAATCTGAAAACAATTTGCCGACTTGTCGAGCCTCGAGACGGCCGCTTATTTAGCGATCACTGTTTGCCAGCCAGACTGAATTAATGGAATATTTAAGTTAAGCCGATTTCGTGGCACCAAAGCTATGGAGTTGGGATTTAAGAATTCTTTACTTGATCGTTTTTACTAGCTTTTGCCTTTGAAAATACTATGTGTGGTTTATATTAGTTTTTATTTCAGGCGTGAAATGAAACATACGCCTATTTTAAGTCCATCTAAAGGATATTTTTGTACTGAAGCAATACAACTAAAATTGACTCTTCTATTACCAATTATAAGATCTTTTTTTAAATTTTGATCTTTAAAAACTTCTTAACTTAAAAAAAACACATTTTTAGTTCAATAGCTTTTACGTACCTATGTAACGCACTTATTATGCAAACAACAGTCATCTTCCAGGGAATACGTTTTTTTATTTCTATCTTGTTTCTCATTTGTCACAGGTGGTTGGTCCCTCACAGTCTACCTCTTGGGCAAGTTCAGTATAACAGTAGCATACAGTTCTGTCTACATCTACGTATCGGAAGTCTTCCCAACTAGCGTGAGGCAGTCACTGCTTGCTGTATGTTCGACTACAGGCAGGATCGGTTCCACGTTGGCTCCACAAACTCCTTTACTTGTAAGTGATACATTAAGGTTCAAATATTGTAGAAAGGAATGCTTTCATAATCAGCTTAAAAAGTTTTTTAAGAATCAATTGCGTATGAGTTCGGTCTTCTCTTTTAGGCAAAATTAAATTATTTTTATGTAACTTAATGTGTAGACTTGAGGTGGATGAGTCTTATACCGAATGATATCTTTATTTGATACATTATAAGTGGTAGCCCATGGCTAGTCCGCATCCTTGTTGCTACTCCATAGAAACTATAGTTTCAGCAGTCAATGATGCTTTAATGATCTCCACAGTTCTGATGATCAATAATGCTTCATAAAACTCCCCAGTTAATGAAAATAAAAAAATTCTTCCCTTAGGCCAAATACTACGAGCAACTTCCAGTAATATTCTTCGGCAGCATGGCGCTGACGGCTGCTGCTCTCGTCTTCACGTTACCAGAAACCATCAATGTTCAGCTTCCAGACACAGTGGAAGAAGCCGAAAGACTCTCAAGAAGAGAACCAGAGAAGGGTGTCGCGTAGTTTCAAAAGTTTTAACATTATCCCATCACTAACCCATACGAGTAGCTCTATTAACCGCCCGGTTATACGAGTCGAATCATTGGAGGAATGTGCTGCTATTGCATTTGCTTTCTTACAGCGCACCCTTTCTTCTTCATTCTACGCTTGGGCTACCTTTGTGTGAAAAGGATTTTAGTTAAAGTTCAGATGTGCTACTTTAAAGTCACTGTCATAAGGCCTTGAACTCTTTATATCTCCATCACACTCAAGATTTGATATCATTTTTACGGTTCTGGGTTTTTTGTTTTTTAGAAAGTGTGTGCTACAAACTCACAAATAAAAACATAATTAATGTGAACCAACAAAGAGAGGACATAACAGAGACTAACACTAAGAGAACTTAAGCCATGATATTCTTATATGCCCTCATAAATTTCTTATTGAGAAAAAAATATTGTTATTTTTAACAAGCGCTATCATTTTATTATAACTAAAACATTTGAAACTTGCGTTTTTGTAAAATTGTGTCTGTGTGTATGTGTGTCCCATAAAGTAAATTACAATTTTTTATCATATTTGTATAAAAAATAGAAAAATTATAAACTATGCTAATATTTACTTTTATATTACATTCCAAAAACTACAAACAGTTATGAAAAATCTTTTTTCATTTAAGCATTGTTCATTTTCTCATACGGATAATCATAACATTGTAACGTATATATGGCGATAGATTACTTACATTTTGGGAATTCTAGTCCAGAATACTTTTTATAATAAATGCTTTTTTATTATATTTTTGAGACGCAGGAAGTCCACTGCTGCATTTTTTATTTTACAAATAATCAAATAAATACTCTAAAGAAATATATGGTATTTTAGATGATATTAAACACAATTAGTATTTAATTTTATGTATGTAGGTATGTATGTTTTAAACACAAGTCCAATTAAGAACTTGACTAGAGGATTATTTAACAAATTTTTATATTAAATTTATTTGGATATAAAACATAGTAATCATTCATTTTAGCATACAAATTAGTTAATTAAGTACATGCCAATGGTTGTGACAGGGTAACGAAGAAGTGCATAAAATCATACAATATATTAGGCAATACATATATTCATATAATCACGTCTTTATACCTTACGGGGCAGACAGAGCAAACAACACCCTCGAAAGTCCTCTTTTAATTGTATAGCTTAATAATAAAATTGAAATTCAAATATTGACAGGTAACTAGGTATGGATTTTATGAAACTACAGAGTATAAAATTACTGTTAATTAAAAATTACCTGTATAAAATTACTGAACAAACTTTAATTTAAAATGATCAGTGAAATCTGAAATTTAGACTTTATGTACTAGTTGGTATGTACCATTTTGCAGGATTCTATGTATAAGTACTTATAGTTTAAGTATCTTTTTTATAAAATTTATAAATATAATAAGTAACTAAGTATTTTTTTGCAATGTATTGTTGATGCACTTCTGCTAATGCTACAATGCAATTTTTATGAAATAAAAATATATTAAAAACTTATTATTTACTGCGATGTTTTTCTTTAACCACGAATATTAAATGTTTACATACATACATAAAATCACGCCTTACCCGGAGGGGTAGACAGAGACTACATCTGAACTAAACCAATAATCGTTTTACGTTTAGGTATGTAATTAAGAGTCTGGAGCAGGACATAGGGTACCTTCAATCCCGGCTAGCTTACTTTAAGCTTACGTTGCCGTGGGATTTGCGAGAAACTCTTATTCTTTTGTAGGTGGCGTTAATTTCGCGCTAGTGAAGCTGCAGGTAAAGCTTGTAAATTAAAATTCGAAAATCGAATATTAAAAAAAATACTCGATCGGACGTAGAACGCGTGTATTTACGTCATTGCGGCACAAAAGAAGTTAGGAGCTTCAACAATCCTAGCTCAATCTCGTACATTCTTCATTCTTATAATCACGTCTTTATCCCTTGCGGGGTAAACAGAGCCAGCAGTCTTGAAAGACTAACAGACTACTTTCAGATATTAGACTTATTGATAGAATTGAGATTCATATAGTGGCAGGTTACTAGCACATCGCCTAAAGTTTACCGAATACCACGTTTATAAGCCTATCCCTTAGTCGCCTTTTACGACATCCATAGGAAAAAGATGGAGTGGTTCTATTCATTTTTATATTGGTGCCGGGAACCACAAGGCACTACTAATCTCGTACATTCGTTTAAATTTTAACTAATTCGATATTTCGTAACCGAATGGCCCTGGCAAACAAATTCAAGCACTCTAATCAATCACACGTGAACAAACACTGAAGTAAACCTTTCTATCGATTCCCGAGGGAAAAACGGCTAATACCTTTATTGGTCGGCGCTGAGGTTCTTCATTTATTGTATAAACATTGCATTTTTCATTTACATCACGTTTTTATTCGTGTATAGGTTGTTTTCTGAATACGAGTCATCTCCTTAAAAAAAACTTATAATAAAGAGAGAAGATTTGCATTTTAGTTTAAAATAAACTGAACATCTATTTGGCGAATTTCTTTTATTTATTTATTTAAACTTTATTGTACAAAATACAAGTGTCTGACAGAGAACTTTATGTGGGGTCAAACTAAATAAATAGATATATTTACACCTAAACTAAATACAAAAAAAAATATTATTATAAACATACATAAAATCTACAAAAAATAAACAATTTACGTAAAATAAATAAGTGCATTAAAAGTGGGCACAGTAACATACAATGACATGAACATGAATATGTTAAATTAATTTATTTTACTTTTGTAAATTCCCATAGCGTAAGGTAAACGAAGCCTAGGGTAGGTAAACATGTATTTTGAGTACGTATCTTTTACTGAAATCTAAATAAAATATCGAAATACAATAGGATTTAAAAAAACAACTAAAGACAAGTACTTTATCCCGTGTCCTTTTTTATTTTTCTTAATAAAAAATATAATGCAATGTCAAATGCTCGATGAAATATTTTCGATAAGCAAAGTCAAATTTATCGTTATTTCCTATTAAATTTATGAAGGCGTCTTTTCTATTGTTATATATGTTCTTAATTTTCATAATATTGAGAACAAATTTCTAAGGATCTTGATTTTCAATTAATCAATGAAATATTAAATTAACATTTTTTATCATAGTGCAATTAATTTTCAATTATTACTTAAATGACAGCACTTACTACTCGTATTTAGTATTACTTCTATTTGCTACGAAAAAAATATTCATTCAGACTTTTACCGACCTTTCCAACTTATCCATGAAAACTTGGACGCGGTACAGGAAACTATAAATATTTCAACGATATCGCGATGATAGTGGATAGCGATAGCATTACGTGTAGAAAGCTCGCGTGCTCGGAGCTTAGCTTATGTATACACAGAATAGGGATACAACGTGGTTCTTATATCGATATGTATGTCGATAATTTTATCGAACTGATGAAAATGTCAATTATCGATAATATCAATGCTTTGCATCTTTAATATCGATATTTCAAATATGTCCACCAATCTGTACATAACCTAAAAAAAACTCATCCGAATCTTCAATAGGTCATCCGCTGCTAACTACCCTTAAATACTTGCTGATAATTTTCTACAAATGATATTTTGAAATATCGATATCGATGTAGCTATTGAAAAATATAATAGCTGCGATATTATCGATATATCATTGCAAACCCTAGAACAGATAGCGAATGTAACGGGAAACACAAAAATTAGGTTTGTTTTTAAATGTCGGCGTGATTTATGAAAGCAAATCTTGCCGATAAAAAAAATCATGTTATTTAATTGTTGTGTATTTGGTTGCACATTTTAAATGATTGATGATTTTGGAGAATGCAAAAAACGTATGCAGGGATCGTGACATTTGGAAAGAATAGATCTCTTATCTGCGGGAAAAAGGTATGATCACAATAGTATGTTATATATGGTAGTTGTGAGTGGATAATGACATGAGTCATACGGACTCTAACTAGCTCTTAAATAGCTAAGTAGATAAAAAGAAACAAAGCTTCTTTAGTCATTCATTCATATAATCACGATTAAATACTTGCGATGTAGACAGAGCCAGCAGTCTTGAAAGTTTGATAGGCCACGTTCATCTGTTAGGTTTAATGATAGAATTGAGATTCAAATAGTGACAGGTTGCTTGCTCGTCGCCTAAATGAAGAATCCCTAATTTACAAGCTTATCCCTTAGTCGCTTTATAAGGCATCCATGGGAAACAGATGGAGTACTCATATTCTTTTTATATTGGTACCGAGAACTACAAAGCACTCCACAGATAAAAAAATCTTCATTAATAAATCGCATCGTCATTATAGGTACCTATATAAACATAAGAAATACACATTCACTGATTATATTAAAACAGACAAAATTAAAAAAAAATACAACATACGAGTAGATTTAATAAATTTGAACCGAATCGAAAACCGGAAGTATTTATCTTTTGCTGATATTTATTTTTACAGCGACATAGTCGAGATTGGGGCTTGGCCAATGATACTCGTATGAGCTGATAAGGAGACCGATGTGACTCAGACGTATGTATGTATGTCAGTTTGTCTGTACGTCGTTTGATCCCATTCTTCAATCTCGACGCGTGCCACCGGAAAATATAATTTCATAATTCCATTATTTTTCAAGGTGGCTACGTCGACAGTACCTATACATTTTTTTATTTATATATATATATATATATATAAGTACAATAGGCGGACTTAATGCTAATAATTTATGATAAACATACTTTCTATATAATATATAACACCTATATTATTAGCATTAAGTCCGCCTATTGTACTTTACAAATTGTAATTTTTACAATCTCTACATAGTATAAAACAAAGTCGCTATTTTAGTCTGTTTGTCTGTATGCTTAAATCTTTAAAGTTACGCAACGGATTTTGATGCGGTTTTTTGTAACAGGTAGAGTGATTCAAGAGGAAGGTTTTTATGTATAATAAAATAACATTTATAATTTTGCACCCGTGCGAAGCCGGGGCGGGTCGCTAGTAAAGAATAAATAAATAAACTTATTTTCCATAGTTCATTCATTCATTCATACAATCATGTCTCTCTTGCGGGGAAACAGAGCCAACTGTCTTGACAAGACTAATAGGTTTACCGGCGAAGTAGCGGTGGTCAGATAGGTGTCGCTTCGCGTAAAAACCTGACTCACTCAATCTAGGATCCGTAGTCAAAGGCATACCCCGGGCTCCTCTCTAGAGAGGTGAGGATGCAACCGGCACTAAAGCCAGGAGGAAGAGAAGGAGAAGAAGAGTAAGTACCTAGTCATTCATCTTCGTGTGTTTAGTTCTACATTCATTCATGTTTTTTTTTAATGTAGACAATGTGCATTAGTCCACGATTTAGATTTAAGAGTAGATACTATATTTGATGTCCGATGAAAATGCTGCAGTATAGTTTGTTCCGCCGCTACACATGCACTTTGGAAGCGGTTTGTAGTTATAATTAGATTTAAGTGATGTGACGTCAATAAATGATACCTTGTATTGAAATTCCAACATACATACATACATATGGTCACGTCTATATCCCTTGCGGGGTAGACAGAGCCTGTAGGGGTAGCAGTCTTGAAAAGACTGAATGGCTACGTTCAGCCATTTGGCTTAACGATAGAATTGAGATTCAACTAGTGTCAGGTTGCTAGCCCATCGCCTAAAAAAGAATCCCAAGTTTGTAAGCCTATCCCTTAGTCGCCTTTTACGACATCCATGGGAAAGAGATGGAGTGGTCCTATTCTTTTTTGTATTGGTGCCGGGAACCACACGGCACTTGAAATTCCAATTTTGAAAATAAATCTATTCTATTCTATTCTTGTGTTCCCAGTTGCACCCTCCGCTACAAGGCTTCCAAGGCCTGGGGACAGTTAAGCGAGTGTTGTTGCTTTTAAAAAAGAAATTACGTCTCCAATGTTGAAACATCACAGAATAAGATACGCCATATGGTCACCAGACCATACCATCTGTCGTATTTGTTTTGCAATTCACGACCTTAACTACAACGTAATACGAGTAATACTAAATATTTTGCATGTACTTGCGTTAATTCATTTATTAACTTAGCAAAAATAACTTGCAGGTTTATTATAATTTATCTCGCTGGAATGTTGAGTACCTATAATATTCTTTATTTTACTGCAATTTTAAACTATGATATTAGTTAGACAGATAAAACTCTTCTTTGCATCACTAGCTGACGCAGAGGTTAAAAGATTTTTGTTAAAGGCTGTGTGCCGTGTGGTTCCGGCATTATAGAATAGGACCACTCCATAAATTTCCCATGGACGTAATAGGCGACTTAGGAAAAGGCTCAAAATCTTGGAATTCTTCATGTAGTCTTTCAGGTGTTCCAGATTTATACATCAACAGAAAATACTCATCAGACTGAACAACTTTTGTCAACTCCTCATAAGAGATGATAAATAGATGCTCATCATCACTACGAACATACTTACCATCAAACATCAATACCAAAATACATTTATCCTTGATTTCCCTGGCAACTTTAAGGTATGGTTTCATGGTTCAACGGCCTCTGTGGCGCAGCGGTAGTATGCTTGTCTGTTACACCGGAGGTCCCGGGTTCGAATCCCGGCCAGAGCATGATGAGAAAAGAACTTTTTCTGATTGGCCTGGGTCTTGGATTTTTATCTATATTATAAGTATTTAATATAAAATATAGTATCGTTGAGTTAGTATCTCCTAACACAAGTCTCGAACTTACTTCGAGGCTAGCTCAATCTGTGTAATTTGTCCCGTATATTTATATTATTATGGTTGTGCTTATGCAAGGTAACAGGTAAATATACAATTTCCAAATTGGGACCCTACCGAATACGGTATGGTTCCAATTTGGAGACAGAGAGAGGTGCTCCAGATTTTGTAGGTATTGAAGTAATACTCCGCTGCAGAAGATAAGAACGGAAAGCATGATGGTATTGATGGTAAGTATGTTAGTAGCCACACTAACATTATCGCCAATGTCAAAAAGCACGTATTAGTAGTAAAAGTGATATGTGTAAAGATACGATAACCCATGAATGACACTCAATAACTTTATTTTCGATTCAATAACTTTATTTTCCATTTATATGTGACTAGCGTTAGCCCGCGTTATATTATAACTCTTGTCTCCGGTCCCGTGGGCAATGCCAGAAAAAAATAGCCTTGGAAAATTAACTAAGTATATTTTTAAAAAATATTTCATCAAAATCGAGTTAGCGGTTTAGCCGTCAAAGAGTAACAGGCAGACTTCTGCATATTTAATTTAAAAATATCTATTTTGGCAATTTATTATCGAAAAAGAAAATACGTAAGTTGCAAAAAATTTTGCGTACGGAAGAGTCTTTAATAAATCATGAAAATAATTAGATGTAAGCATCATTATACACAAGAAGACTTTATTGAGATGAAATATGACATCGTTAAATTCATTAAGCTTGGGTCTCAGTCGAGTGGACTCTGAAGAATGATTTGTTTGTTCAATTTGTAGTAAATAAGACCATTATATTGCGGCATAATTTCGATCGGTAAACGAGTGGTTGAGGTAGGTATTTGTCTCGTAAATGATAGCCTAGATAGGGGATTGGATTCAAATACTTTGTGCAGCAAAAATGGATTTATAAAAGAGATCAGAAACTAAGATTAAATGTGAACAAAACTAACCTATCAAAAGTTTATTAAACTCATCACATTAAAAATATGTAACCGTATTTTATTCAGATTTATTACACAATAAAAATATTATTTAACCATTCTCACAATACAATATGTGAGTATCCCAGGATGCAAAAGTAGAATACCTATGTTCGGATGTGAGAAGACAATAAAAAGAAACTTACTTCAAGAAAAAAGGCTAATTTAACAAAAAAAAAATATTGTATAACCAAAGCTATACATAAAGTTTTAAACTAATTATTATATTACAATCAGAAGCGAAATTCTATCGAGAAACGTAAAAGTGATAAATTATACCGATGACTTATTACTAGCCTTGAGGCCATCAATTAAAATTATAATTAATTCATCACTTAATCGTAACTTCGGTCATTGCCTTTGCTTGGGAGACATTATATTTTTAACGCTCTCCTATCCGTCAAAGATCAAACAAAATGCATACGACAACACAGCGAACTACCATGTCATCGATGAATCAATAAATTAGCATCAAATAAATTATATTTTCCATCCATCGTTTCACGAGTACAGCGCGTTCGCATCGCGTTCAGTGTTGGAGTAGCGATGAGAACGGTGTTGAATGTAACCTCATTTTAGTTTGGAAAGCAGCGTACGCGTCGTGCGATAAAAATGACGTATACAATTTGTCGACCAATACCGTGAACCAGCGAACCGGTGAGAAGCCGACTTGCATCGCAACCGGCAGCACGTATTGTTCCAAACACGAAAAATCGTGCCAAATAAAGTATTCCAATTCATATTTTGTTACAATATTGTGAACACGTGAAATTTGAGGTTATAAATGTGAAACGGAAGCTTTTATTTGCCAGACAATTCTGTAAGTATTTATTTTTTAATTTCATTTAATCTCAATTAACCCTGTTAACTTCAGCTTGGTTAAGTGTAATCGTGATATTTTTGTGTTTTAAAATTCACAGTCTTTAACTAATGTTAACGTACGCATGCGCCAAAGTAATTAGATTTAGCACACATCACAACTTCACTTTTGGGGCAAATTTTTTTGTATGTCTTCATTGAACTGCACGTATGAATCGGGTTATAATTAGACTTGATATTCTTAATCGTAAACGGCTGTTGAACTCTATAATACAATACGTCAAATAGTATTGTAGTTAGCATTTTTTACCTGTGTAAGAGCACAATGGTGAACCAATCCGTTAGTTTCATGAATGATGCATTCGTTCCGGTAAAACACTGGAATTTAATCTGTTTTGCGGAATTTAATGCCTCAAATGCATTGTTTAAAAAGGAATTAAATTGTAGAATTTATTTAAATTTATAATTAAAAGTAATGTAGTAATATCGAACAATAAATAGCAAATGTATGTAACGAAAATTAAAACGACGAATGATAAACTGAAGTAGGTAATGCATGTCCTTTTTGCTACGTAGAAAAAAGTAAAAAAAATTATCATAAAAAAATATGCAATATTTTTTGCATACGATATAAAAATAAAAATGTAATGACTTACTACGGTACTTACCTTAATGTTACCATAGTTATCTTTGTCAAATTATTGTTTTTTATTTCAAGTCAGTCTTATTATTTTTTTTTAATAATTACAATATGAAACATAATTAATATATTTATGTTTTAAATTATTGTTAAACATTATCTAACAAAATAAAACCGTATACATCAATTGGGAACCTTCCAACTGCATTTTTACACAGATGGTTAGAATTAAAAGTTTTTTTTTTATCATATTGTCTCCGTGGGGCGAAGGAATGTGACGGGTTCTCACAGAGACACAAAAAAGAAACACAAAAAATGGGAGCCAGGGACGAAAACGTTAAAAATTCTGAATCAGTGAAATCAGTAGTGTGCGTGTACTGTTTGTGTCACATATCGGATTAAACCAAACCAATGCTCTTACGGTGAGTGAAAACATCGTGAGGAAACATTCAGGAAACTGGAACCATATGATCCAATACGAGTTAGGTTTACCTGAAAAGGTTACGGAGGTCAGACGGGAATCGCTTCGTTTCGAATACTTCTCTTCAGCGTGGGGAAAATGCAACCAGGACTAAAACCAAGAGGAATAAAATCGGATCAAGCATTTCTTTTATCTCTTATTCAATAATCGGATTTTTATGCTAACACTTTTACAGCTAGTAGTATCGCTTACATTGCTATCATATCGCTTCAACGAATATCGGCCTTTGACTTGCAAAGTTGAGAATACAATCGCGAAAATACTAATGACACAGAAAAGGCTAAAAATTTATAGAATAAAAGAGAAAAAACTTAGAGTGTGCTACTACAGATTGTAAAAGTCAATCAATAGAAAGACTAATAAACTTGGGATTCTTCTTCTAAACCTAACCTAACCTAGCACTATTTTAATCTGAATTCTATCATTAAGCCACGCAGTCAAGACTGTAGGCTTTGTCTACCCCATATATAGACCCCCAGGGATAAAGACGTGATTATATAAGTATAATGCGAATTCTTGATTCACCGTCCTATCTAGAACCACATTTCACAGCACGATTCCTCGAATTCTCACGACAAATAATAATTGGCATGTCACATCACCATTGTTCTACGACCTTTCTCACAAACGTTTACTTTGTACACTGTATAACAATACAAGCCTTTTGTCAGACAAAAATTGGATACACTTGGTGCGCGAGAATTTGGGCGCGGAGAGGAAACATTTGTTGGAGTCGCAGTTCTTTCTCTATTCAAGTTTTATTTGATGAGCGATAATATATTGCATTATAATGTATCTATGGTTTAAGACAGGGCATTTTTACCATAATACTTACATATATTTACCATTGTAATGTTAATCGTTGGAAAATCTATTTCTAAAACCACATTCTTACCTTGTACAATCAAAATTTTATTTTAAAATTGGTAAAGAGCTCTAATTATTACTAATGAATATCAACATGTATCTTGGATACCTACTACTAAGGTTATTACATAAATAACTGTATACAAATTTAATATTACTTATATTGTAAGACAAAAAGACGCCAAGAAGGTTTCAAGGTTAACCTTCAAAAAATGTACGATTTAATACGATTGTCGTGTTATCAATTAAAACCCTATAGGTATCTCTTTGCCTATTTTAGTCCTGTTTCATTTTTCATCGCTATCTCTTTCCTTCTGTGTCTAGTTTCTTATTAAGTAACCCGCGTCATACTAAAAATAATCATAATTCCGGATCCCATGGGAATTTTGGGAAATTCTCTCTTAGTGTACACTTTGACCACATAAAGAACCTGCACGCCAAATTCCAAGTCTCTAGACCCAGGGGCTGTGCGTTTATATGTCAGTCAGTCATTCAATTTTATATTTATAAGTAATTAAGGCACACTGCCTAGTCATTAGTAGTCTATCAAAAGCTCCTTTGGATTAATAGCAAATACTCCTATAAAAAATACCGTTTTATTTAGAAGACGCATTATACATAAATTAACATACTTTATTAGTTGACTATAAACAGATGCCCAATTTAAGATCTATAAATAAACAGAAAATTGTGTTTAATAATTTTTTTTAATATTTAACTAGCTGTTGCCGCGTCTTCTTATACGTGGGAAAATCTATCACAGTCTCTACATCAGGTATTCTTGTTTGTTTGTTTGTTTTTAATTTTGTTTAAATAATCAAGTTACCAAACTAAATATATGTAGCCCATAGGTATGTTGCCTACAGCGAAAAGCTCCATCTCTTTCCCATTATGTAGGATGTAGTAAAAGGCGCCTTAGGGATAGGATATAAACTTGGGATTCTATTTTTATGCGAAGGGCTAGCAATCTGTTCCTGTTTGAATCTCAATTCTATCATTAAGCCAAACAGCTGACGTTTCCTTTCAGCCTTCTCAAAACTGTTGGCTCTGTCTACCCTGCAACGGATATAGACGTGACAATATGTACTGTTTCACGCAAAAAATGCTGAACAGATTTTCATACAACTTTGCACTAATGTTAAACATTGGAATAACATAATAAGTTGTACAATTTAAGCTGGTTTTTTTTAAAGTATTGATTGATATATACATAATATATGTGTATGTACTGCGGCCGTCATTCGATACGACCTTCGATTAGACCACAACGTACCGAGGAAGCACGGATCGTTTGTCCGTCTGTCTGTTCATGTACTGTACTTCGGATATACAGCTGTATGTTGAGATCATACATACATATGGTCACGTCTAAATCCCTTGCGGGGTAGACAGAGCCAACAGTCTGGAAAAGACTGAATGGCCACGTTCAGCTATTTGGCTTAATGATAGAATTGAGATTCAAATAGTGACAGGTTGCTAGCCCATCGCCTAAAGAAGAATCCCAAGTTTGTAAGCCTATCCCTTAGTCGCCTTTTACGACATCCATGGGAAAGAGAAAGAGTGGTCCTATTCTTTTTTTCAATGGTGCCAGGAACCACACGGCACTGTTAAGATCAGTGCGATCGGGCGTCGGTGGTGGAATGAGTAAGGTGGTTACAATGCGTGTAGTGGAAAAAGACACAGATTCGAATCACACCCCGGCCGCGAACCAATGACTTTTTTGAAGTTATTTACATTAGTTTGCATACTAACCGATGCTTTTACGGTGGGAGAAAATATCGTGAGGAAACCTGCACATTTAGGCAACTGATTGTGTAACCATGATTAATCCAATACGGGTTTGGTTCCCCTGCAAAAGTTGCGGAGGTCAGACGAGAGTTGTTTCGTGCAAAAAGCTGACTCGCCCAATCCAGGGTCCACGGTCAAAGGCATACCCCGGATTCCTCTACAGAGTCGGTTTATAGATATTTATTGACTCATAAAGAATACAATAATTCACTTATAATGAGTCTAAAACTAATTTATAAATAATTCGTAAAAATATTGACGCAAATAAACAATGTAGTTTTCGAAAAAGTTAAGTAATTTACGAAATTTTGGTGTAGATATAATTTTTAAGTCTTCCTTTAAACAAAGTCAAAGATTTTATGTTTTTTAAGTCCTTAGGTAAGTCATTAAACATTTTTGCTCCTTCATATAATATATCACTCTTTCCATATTTAGTTCTAGGTGTGGGTAATTTTATTTTATTTGTATTTCTTAAATGGTGTTTATATTTATTTATCGTAAAAGTTATTTTTGTTTGAATTTTCTTTTCAAGAATTTTTTTTACAAGAATGCACATTTTATATTTATATAGTTGATTTAAATTGAAAATTTTGGTTTTTTTATAAAGAGTTACAGTATTCATTAAATAGTTAAAATTAAATAGTGTTTTTATTACCTTATTTTGGGACCTCTGGATAAAATTCATATTTGTCTTATTTGCACTACCCCAAATTTCAATTAGATATTCGAGGTGGGACCTTACTAAAGAATTATATAACATGTACTTAACCTTAAATGGGATGCAAGAACCAACTCTCCGCAAAACGCCACGCAAAGAAACTAGCTTTCCTCTAAGATGTTCGATATGAGGTATCCATGTGAGTTTATAGTAGTGAGGACGACCGGGATAAAAGCCAGGAAAAGAAGTTGAGATCATCGAGAGAATAGAGAGTCGTTCTGAATGTAAGCATGTAGTCTCTACCTACACCGCCAAGAAAATGGCGTATACATACATACATAAAATCACGCCTCTTTCCCGGAGGGGTAGGCAGAGACTACCTCTTTCCACTTGCGATCTCTGCATATTTCCTTCGCTTCATCCACATTCATAACCCTCTTCATGCAAGCTCGGCGGTTTCGGGTACTTTTAACCTGACTCTTTACCAGGACGTCCTTAATTTGATCAAGATACGTTCGTCTAGGTCTTCCCACTCCGACCTTTCCCTCCACACAAAAAATGGCGTATATATGAAGTAAAAAGGAAATTTATTAAAAAAAAATTAAATTTAAGATTTGGGGGCTAGGATGAAATGGGACTGGTAGGTTCAAAATAGGTATGACTTGGATTGCCACATACGGATACAGAAAGAGAGGGAGATAAGGAGGAAGTCTTAAGTCTCAGTCATATGATTTTAAGGCATTCGAAATGTGATTTAATTAAGAGAAGTTTCGAATAAGAGCTTTCGAAATGTTGGTTCCAGTAGCAGTAGAGTCTCATCTTGTAATTTTTCTATTTAATATATCTTTGTTTGTTGTATCTAATGCACAGAAATATGTTTTTGATGTTTAGCTAGGTACTGTCAATGTCGTAAGACAAAATACAAATTGGTCTTACAATTCAAACTCATGTTTATTTCATTATAATATGACTTTTTGTGCTATATTTACTACGAAGGCACTCGTTTTTTACTAAAAATATCTGTACATTAAACTTAATTATCTTACACATGTATCTTAATGCGCTGACCACGAACTTGCAACGTGATATATAGCTACGAGTCAAGGTCAATACATATAACCTTTTAACACCGTTGGTCAAGAGTCAAATAAAAGAAAAATTACAATTCTATCAACCATGTGAATGTTCTCAACATAACGTTACGAAAATACATGAAAATTATACAAAATTTTAAACGATCGCTCTAGTTTTATGGCATGCGAAAATCCGCAAATTCAATTTATTTCATTTTAGAAAAAAAAAATTATACATTTACAAAAAACAGACCGACAGTTGCAGATAGACCGAAACAAATAAAAAATTTTAAATTAAAATTCATAGAGTTTATTATACAATATTTTTTTTTTACTTTTTCATAAAGTTATCACTGTTTTCACATGTAAAGCATTATTTTTTATTCAATAACACTTTCTTTTAGATCCATTAGTACATTATATTATAAAATATTTATAAAAGTTTTTCAATGTTTAGAAACTTTACAGTTTCTTAGTACCGAATCCATGATCTCTGTACAAAATTACAAAGCTAATTTAACTAATACTGAATACCGAGACAATTTGTGTCATTTAAAATGATCTAATCGTGAGGTCAAGAATTCAATTAAGGGATTAATAAGTGTAATTGTATATTAAGGAGAAATCCTATACGGTGTCATTAGATTGAATTGAAGACAGAAAATAATGTTATAAATTACACCAACGATAGTGATTCATTCAATACAAAATGAATTCATTCACTTTCGTTGCACGTGGGATCTATCTATGATTTAGGACATTTATTATTTATCTAATTAATTTAAATAATTAAATTAGTATTTGTAAATAGGAAAACACTTAATAATAAATAAATGAACATATAAGAAGCATCAAAATGTTTTATTATCATCAAAATATTAATCTCCTTTGGTTATGATCGAGTAACAAAAAGAAATGCATGTCCAATATTGTCGAACAATAATGAAATTATTTCCGGACGCGTGAAAACCAACAAACATTTATAATTTACTAGCTGTCTCGGCATACGTTGTTTTGCCATATAAATAGTTTTAAGTAATTTCTAGTTTAAAAATATGTTAAGGATGGAAAACCCTTATTACTCGATGACGGCCTCTGTCGCGCAGCGGTAGTACGCTTGTCTGTGACATCGGAGGTCTCGGGCTCGAATCCCGGCCAGGGCATGATGAGAAAAGAACTTTTTCTGATTGGCCTGGGTCTTGGATGTTTATCTATATAAGTATTTATTAAGGATTAAGGATGAATGAGTTACTCGTCAAATGTCTGCTCTATGCCGACGATCAGTATCAGACTCAAGAACATCAGATCAGACTGGCGTCATCAGCGGAGGAGTTACAGGAGATGGTAAACTGTATGCATGAAGCTTTAAAAGAGAAAGGAATGAAAGTGAACGTAAGTAAAACTAAAACACTGGTTTTTGAAATGGAGAAAGAAATGACAGCATGTAATATTTTGATTGGAGGAGAAAAAGTGGAGCAAGTGAAAGAGTTTGTATATCTAGGATCAAAGTTTACATCAGATGGCAAGTATGATAGTGATATTGAAAGGAGAGTGAACGCGGGGAACATGGTGAATGGAGCTTTGCATGCCTTTATGAGCAGTCAGAAACTATCCAAAAAGGCTCGACTGGCTGTGCACAGGGGCGTGTTGGTCCCGACATTAATGTATGGGAGTGAAAGTTGGGTATGGCAAAAGAAGCATGAAAGCAGAATAAATGCAGTGGAAATGAGAGCGTTAAGGAGTATGATGGGTGTGAAATTGAGTGACAGGATAAGGAACAGCGTGATAAGGGAATGTTGTGATGTGAAAGAAGATGTAGTTACAGGAATAGAAAAGGGTATGTTAAGATGGTTCGGTCATGTGGAGAGGATGAATGAAAGCAGGTTGACTAAGCAGATATACAAGGAGAGTGTGGAGGGAAAGGTCGGAGTGGGAAGACCTAGACGAACGTATCTTGATCAAATTAAGGACGTCCTGGTAAAGGGTCAGGTCAAAAGTACCCGAAACCGCCGAGCTTGTATGAAGAGAGTTATGAATGTGGACGAAGCGAAAGAAGTATGCAGAGATCGTGGCAAGTGGAAAGAGGTAGTCTCTGCCTACCCCTCCGGGAAAGAGGCGTGATTTTATGTATGTATGTATGTATGTATTTATTACAAAATATAGTATCGTAGAGTTAGTATCTCGTAACACAAGTCTCGAACTTTCTTCGAGGCCAACTCAATCAGTGTAATTTGTCCCGTATTTATATAAATATATTAATATTATATATATATCACTAAAGGGTATGAAAAATAGATGTTGGCCGATTCTCAGCCCTACACTCACAAAATTTTATGAGAATCGGTCAAGCCGTTTGGAGTACGGGAACGAACATTATTACTCGAGAATTTTATATATAAGATGTTATGCTTATATGCATAAAAAGCGATAATGTTATTTAGCTATAAGAGCTTCGGCGCCTCTTCAGTATTTCATATGTCACTCGTGGTTTCGCTCGCATAATGCCTACCGGTATACTGTCACAACGAAAATCCCATAAATTCCACCGGGAATCAAATTGAAATCCTCCCTTAGTTCACCCCTAGACCACTGGAACCTATATACGATTGATAAGTCAGTCAAAAATACAGTCAGTATCTTATTAAATTCATTTATAAGATTGTTTTTAATAAAAAATTATGTATAAAAACCGATTAAATAATTAACATAGCTACGGCGCCTACGCAGTATTTCATACGTCGGTCGTGCTTGGTTTATAAAACACAGATACATATATAAAAGGCCAGGACAGACCGGGGCGCAGTGAATTGCAATACAGTACAAGGCGCAAACAACATTGTTCGTACTTAACACAAACAAAATCGTTGTTATTAACTGTACCAAATAGGGTGACCAATTTTTTTTTAAACAAGTTAAGGTAAAAACACATATGCTGTGATTGATTTGATTTTTTGGTCGAGTTCGAATACAATTTTAATATAAAACCTACATGTTTATATTTTTTGTTCTCCCTCATGTTGAAGCTCTTAAGTAATAAAAATTTTGCGTTTTTAAGGCCTGAATTTTTATTGTAGACATGCATAGGTTAAGTTTTTCAACTTTTGAAGATGTGTATACAATTATACTAAGAGCTTGCCAATTCTCTTCTATCTACTAGGTATTTGTTATTAAACGAGAAATAACAAAAAACATCATTAAAAAACGACGGATTATTGTGTTTAAACAGAGCATTTCAATCATACCGCTAACAATAAACAAATTCACTTGACATTAGGATAGAAGTTTATTGTTTAAAAATAATGTTTCATATTAAATACAGTAGTACAGTAGTAGTAGTAGTACAGTAGTAGTAGTAGTACAGTAGTAGTAGTAGTACAGTAGTAGTAGTAGTACAGTAGTAGTAGTAGTACAGTAGTAGTAGTAGTAGTAGTAGTTGTTGTAGTGTGTACTGGGTTTTATGCCCAGTAGTTCATGTCCCTTGGAGCCATCACATATGGTGACACTACTTACATTACCTATTTAGCCGACTTTAAAAATAGGAGGTGTCTTCCCAGTGTTTTTATTAATTTTAAATCACTTTCTAACGATCGTATAATATTCTTTACATACATACATACATATGGTCACGTCTATGTCCCTTGCGGGGTGGACAGAGCCAACAGTCTTGAAAAGACTGAATGACCACGTTCAGCTATTTGGCTTAATGATAGAATTGAGATTCAAATAGTGACAGGTTGCTAATAATATTCTTTCATAGTACTTTTTCTGAAAGCAAAGTACAAACTTCAGTTGCAAGATAATAATACTACGACATTTGAAAAGCATCCAAAATCAAAGCCAATCAGATAAGGTTAACTTCGTGATTTGCTAACAATGTAGTAGACATAAATTTCAGGTTCAGATGCTTAATAAATTCGTGTAAAGTAAAAATTTTTAATCCATACTACCATTCAACTGGCACAAAATCCCCGCTGTTGAAAAAGTCCACCTGTTGCACATTTCACATGAAGTTTAAATAATTGAAAAAAATATACTTTTACTGCCTGTTAATTAATATTTTATTTACTTATTTAAACTTCAGTAGAAATAAAAACACTAAAAATTAAATTTATTTTCAGAAGCATTTTACACGGCTGCGTTACAAAGTTGATTTAACCTGTAAGAGCCATGGAGGAGGGTATGAAAGAAATCAATTTGGACTCAATATTGGAAAGTCTCGGCCCGTACGGCCGATACAATCTGCTGAATTTCGTACTTCTGCTTTACCCTGTGCTGTTGAGCAGCTTCTTCGAGTGTGGGTTCATTTTTGAAGCCCAGGAGCAGTATTATAGGTGAGTTAATTTTTTTAATAATGGTGTGTAAATTTTTGTTCATCATGTTCAGGATTATATTTTTTTTATTTAAAAAAAAAAAAATAATCCTTAAATAAAAATAAGAAGAGAAAAGAGATGAATGGAGGACGCTCCATTTAACTCCATCGACAAGATAACTCTTGTCATATAATTAATAAAAGAAGTTTTAATTGATGTGAACCCATACATATATGTATGTACATGCCTTGTTAGTCCTAAGACTAAGTCACTATGCATAATTCGTACCCTCATTCAAGTTTAGTCTGGATTGCAGCGTCTCCTTTCTGGAGAGAAGCCTAGAGTCCGTCTGTAATCATAATCTTTTAATTCATAAGATTGAATAAGTAGGCTCATGGTAGACCTCCGAAACTTCTTGCAAGAGGATCTAACCAAAATTAGATCATTAGTCTAGTTTCTTGGATGGGCAATGGTTTTCTCACGTTTTTTCTTCAGCGTAATATTATAAAGCATTTTGTTGTTTGTTTTTAATTAACATGAACCAGCCATCATTTCCATTAATAAAAAATTATAAAATTGACTCTTATATGTTTATGTCATTAGGAGAGGCCTATGTTCAGCAGTGGACGCCCTACGGCTGCATGATGAAAATAATGATATCGCTCTGCATTTTTTGCAGTGATACGAAAAAGAGTTTAATTAAATACTTACTATAACTACTATCAACTACTTTCTTATCTGCACAGAAACGTATGATTAAGTACCCACGTTTTTATTGCTACAGACTTTCTATCGTAACTCAGATTACGATTGTGACATTCACCGTTTTACAATCTTTATCTATAAATGCTGCATTATCATCTTCGTTTAATTATATCGATTTATCACGAAGTATGTTAATACATTTTTAGGGCTTTAGTTTTGACATTGACTCTATCAGAATGACGGTGACGCATGCACGTGTCATTACCCTATATGCATACATACATTACCACGTCCATATCCTTTGCGGAGTAGACAGAGCCTTGAGAAGACCGAAAGGCTACTTTAAGCTGTATGGATTTATAATGGAATTGAGATTCAAATAATGACAGGTTGCTAGCCCATCGCGTATAAGAAGAATCCCAAGTTCAATAGCATATTTCTTAGTCCCCTTTTACGACATCCATGGAGAATGGAGTTGTCCTATTCTTTAGTGCCAGGAACCATACGGCACGTTGTCCTATATGTGTCTTCTATTTATACATACATTATTTTATTATTTAACTAGGGTACTTCCGCGGCCCCCTGCGTAAAGCGAAAAACCCCGAGATTTAAGTTCCCTGCAAATGTTGCGGAGGTCTGCCGGAAGTCTTTTCCTGACTAACCCAATCCAGATTTTTTTACCGTAATAGACATTTCTACGCGATACGAAGTCGCGGGCAATAGCTTGTTTAATATACAGAGACAGTTTTTTTACTGCATTGTTTATATATGTATATTGAATATTGATGAATGATTTCAGTCCCCTAAATTCTCATGCAAAGCAAGATCGTAAAGTAATGTATGAATTATGACCTTCGTTATTTATTATCTCACCAGTTCACTCACCCATTGTTCCGATTTCCAACGTGGCCAAATATTTGCAATGACTTTCATAGATTTGACATTGAAATTCATTGAATCTCAATCAATTTTATCACTAAGTCATTCTGTTAAGCGTCTGTCTTTTTTTGGACATTTCTTTGCGTTTAAGCTCAATCCGACTATTTAGTATTCTTCAAAAGTGATGAAGACATTATATATATGCAAGAAATTTATAGTGATGAAGTCTATTGTAGTACTAATTTTATATATATTGAATCTCAATTCTATCATTAAGGCATCCAGCGAAAATTGGTGAAGTCATTGGGAAAGGCCTATGTTCAGCAGTGGACGCTCTACGGCTGAGATGATGATAATAATGATATCGCTCTGCATTCTCTCTGTAAAGTCTTGTATTATTGGTTCTATCTACCCCATTAGGGATAAAGATGTGTATTTGTTTGTGACATTAAAAAACCTTTCAAATCAATGTCAACAATTCCACGTATGTTATAGTCAACTACTTTTAATTGTTACTTACTTACCTTTTATTTCTGTTTCATTATTATTTAATATATGGTATTGCTTCTTCTTAAATTTAAGAGCTAACTCTTGCCGGTGGAGTTAAGTAGAGCTTCCTCCATTCATCTCTTTGGAGGAAGCTCCACTTAACTCCGCAGAATAATAATCAAATTGTGAACTTCGAATAATAATCAAAGGTATTTGCAATTAATGAAAATAATCAATCCCATTAGATGTGAGGTGCACGGCTGTGAGCAGAGATTCAACGATACCTCTTGGCTTAACTACACCATACCTTTGAACCCCGCGACCTTCAAACCAGACCGGTGTCTGCGATACGCGCCAGTGACCAATGATACCAACCTCCAGTGTCAGAAGGAAGAGTTTACTAACTTGACTGTACCATGCGAGAGCTACGTGTATGAAGAAGGACACTCTTTTGTTAAAGAGGTTTGATGATTCTTTTCTTAATATCTGCCCAAATCCTAATTACGTGATTGGCTGGCTCCTGGCGTCTTGAGAGACCATGCACCGGAAAGCGCAGCGTAGGACAGCCTCCCACGAAATGGACCGACGGCATGGCAAAATCCACGGGGAAACGTTGGATGCCAATAGAGCGAGGTGGAAATCTTTGGGGGAAGCCTATGTATAATATCGGACGTCTTACGGCTGATATATTAATGAATCCTCTTGGCTTTTTCACCATACCTACGATAGACACTAACCTCCTGTCTCTTAAGGAAAAGTTCCCGTACTTGACTGTGCCGTGTGACAGCTACGCTTTCAGATCTGTATTCAGATTTTTTTTGTACGTTGATGACGATTGTTACGTTACGACGTTTTTTTACTATAATGCCCGAATGGAAAATTAAATATTATATAGATACTTAACTTACCTACTTCCTATTACAGTTCAATTTAGGTTGCCAGGAATGGAAACGAGCCTTGGTTGGGACGATCCACAATTCTGGAATGTTCATGTCGATGCTGTTTACTGGAGCCATTTCTGATAGATTTGGAAGGCGAGTGGCCGTGGGCTTTGCCTCCCTCGGAAGTCTGATCTTCGGCCTGTCCCGGGCTTTCACCCCGACTTACATAATGTATGTGATCATGCATTTCTTGGAGGCAAGCACTGGAGGGGGATTGTATGCGTCTGCTTATGTTTTTAGTGAGTATTTCTACTTTTTGTTTTAAATTTCTTTTTTTTGTATAAAATATTTGAATAACGCTTAAAAGAAATTAAAAAAATATATAAATACAGTATTAGCGTAAACAACAATTATAGGAATAGAAGGTATTTTATAAGAAAGGCAAAATTTTGAATAAGAAAAAATATATTTTATGAAATAATTTCTATAGAAATGAAGGTATCCTCGGAATGCTTACTCAAAAATTGTTTTATTAAAAAAATAGGTAACTATTAGGGTTAATAGAATTTTGAATTTAATTTCCTCTTAATACAGAAAACTATAATTCTCTTAACATTTACAAAACACACATTCATAGTGGGTGCTAAACTATGTATGACTCAATGTTTGTGTGGGAGACTGCATTTCAACCTATTTCCATAAAGAAGCAGTTTTGAAAGAGGTTTCATATCTTCACGTATTCTGTGAAGGAAATATTAAGCACTTATTATGTGGATGAATGAATAAATATTGAATTATTTATTACGCACAATAGCATATAATTCAATATATATTCAGTAACAGATTTTCAGAATAGAACAGTAAAGCTGAAAGAGACACGTTTTACCGGGTTTTCAACATCTTAATAGGAATATTTATCTTAAGCCTTTCAGTCTTTTGATGACTGTTGGCTCTGTCTACCTCGCAAGGGATATAGACGTGATTGTATGTTATGTTGTGTTAATAGAAATCTTTAGAAGTTTGCAGGAGTCGTTAAAAAATGCTGCTAAAAAAATCCAACATAAGCAATTCCACATACATATATGAATACGTGTAGTCACGTCTATATCCCTAGCGGGATAGACAGAGCCCGCAGCCTTGAAAACACTGAAAGGCCACATTCAGCTGTATGGCTTTTTGATGGAATTTAAATTCAAATAGATTGCTCATCCATTGGAAAGATATGGTAAACAATTCCATGAAATTTATTTAAAAAATTGTCACAAACATAATTTAAAGTGAATTTTTCAGACACAAAATGGTTGGTTTCTCAATTTAACAGGTATTCAATTATTTTAATAAAATGAAAACAAGAAACTCAACAAACCTTACATAATGTTTCCAAAAATAGGCAATTTGCGTATTACTTGGACTTACTCAAAAGCACTCATATTTTGGCTTTCTACTCAAACATAAAACTGGTGATATAAAGATAAAATAGATAAACCCGCCGCCGACTAACTAATTCAAAGATGATTATCTTTTTCACTTGATTGCTCATAATTTTATTACAGTAATAGGTATAATTGCTCTAATTGGCTCAGCTTAATAACTCGACCTATGTTAAATCCTTTAATTTCATTTAAGCACTTGGCGGAGTTAAGATTATTACAATGAAAAATCTTCTTAATCTAGAAAATTAAGGTGTGAACTTCAAATTTATTAAATAGGCTTTTCAAGTACCGACAGTTTTTTGGTCGTAAGCTCTTGATTTCACATAAACAAAACATATTAAAAAAAAGTTATTGGACTAAGAAAAATATGTACAATGGCGGACTTATCCTTTAATTGGGATTTCTTCCAGCCAACTAAAATATATTCTATCATTAAGCCAAATAGCTGAACGTGGCCATTCAGTCTTTTCCAGACTGTTGGCTCTGTCTACCCCGCAAAGGATATAGACGTGACCAATATGTATGTATGTAACTAAAATATAAAGGAAAATCCGTAATCAAAAAGGCAACACACATAAAAATCATTAAGGATGCGTTATAATAATCAATTAATTTCTAAATTATTAATGATATACATACATAAATAAAATATATACAAACTTACATAAATATGAGTACATTCAATTGCATTATTTTCATTGCAATTCATTTAGAAAACAGTCTCTTGATTAGTGTTTCAAAAAAAACTTAGGTTAAAAGTATTCGACTTCCTTCCAATCTCGTGGTCAGCCATGCCAATCCGCATGAGATGATATTTGGCGTGCAAATGTATAAGTTGATACGAACCAGCCTTAGGAAACAGCAACAAAAACAAAAACTTTAACAAAGTAAGTGATGCACACCATAGAATTGACAAAGCGGAAGAAAGAAAAAAGTGTTGCCACAAACAAAATAACTATGTATGTTGTTATTTGAAAAAGGAAATCAGCTTAACCTATACCAAATAACTTAAGTTGGGTATCAAACTCTATCTTCCTAAAGCTTTACCGCTAAAGATGTAAAAGTACACTCAGATACAGATGTTAAGTAAATATCAGCAAAAATCATGTTTCTTACCTACAATTCCTTAATTTTATCTTTCAGTTATCGAATTAGTCGGAAAGAAGCAGCGCGTCATAGTCTCCGCTATGTGCAACATGGTGTTTGTCATTGGCGTGGTCCTCATCGCGCTCCTTGCCTGGGTGGTTGACAACTGGAGGACCTACGTCATCATACTGTACTGCCCTGCGATCCCAGTCATCATCTACATGTGGTTCACGAACGAAAGTGCCAGATGGCTCCTCAGCAAAGGCAAAAAAGACGAAGCTGTGAAAGTCCTCAAAAGGGCTGCCAAAATAAACCGCCTAGATCCTCGTAAATTAGAATTAGATAGCTTAGCAAATCCACTGTTGAAACCACAGAATCAGACAGACGACAAGAAATCGCAGCTGTCGAAAGCTATACGATCAGTGATCATATGGAAAAGATTGTTGATATGTTCGTTTATGTGGCTGACTTGTTCTTTAGTGTATTACGGACTGTCTATAAACTCAGTGTCGTTGAGTAGCAACAGGTATTTGAGTTTCATGTTAGTGGTGTTAGTAGAAATACCTGCATATGTCGTGGTGGTGATTGTGCTGGACAAGTACGGGAGGAAGAAGACGTTGATCACCACATTCATCATCTGTGCTGTCACCAGCTTGCTGTTCGCATTTTTGCCAAGATGTAAGTATAACTTTATATTTTTAGCTCAAAAGATTTAATTAATTAAATATATAATATTAATTTAATTGGTAAATAAAACATTAAATAACAATTATGTATTAAAAGTAGAAAAGTTAGTTCCGTTGTCGAAGGTTTAAATAAATTGATCAAACTAACAGGTCAGAATAAAAGCAAAATGGTGGAACTGTAAAATTACTTTGATTGTACTCGTATTATTGAACTTTACAACTACAAAATTGATAGTTGTAAATCACAATTACTGAGCTATCTCACAAAAGATAAAATCAAATAGAATTTTCCTTTAGCTTGCGTGGTATTATATTTTCGTATAATAATAAAGTGAAGAATGCATAATAGTGACAGAAATTGCATAATATGCTGGAACAGTAATTTTGTGAAACCACAATGAATTTCCGCTTTATTGTTGTTTCAAGGCTTATTTATACAAGTTTCATAATATTAAAATAAATAGTATGTCGCTTTTAAAGTTAAAATAATGTTCATTCATCAAGAAACTTCCGTAATATACCATGTAATAGTTTATGAAAGGGTTAAATTTATAATTTTAAATCAAAAGCAATTTAACTGCAACACCAAATTTTTCATCAGTACAAGATACCTACTTGTCACAGATACTTCTAAAAATGATACTTGCGAATGTATTATTTGAGCATTATAGATTATTTTCTCAGAACCAAATAGAAAGACTTTCTCAAACAAAGCCTCAAATATAGTTAAATTTAAAACAGTACATAAACAAACAGCTGATTGTGGATAGCCCGTAAACCAATGACGTTAAGTCACACCTTGACCTACAAATTATTTAAATATCACAAGTAAAACAAAACATGTTAAAGTGTTTGAGACTAATAGTGTGCGCTATGTATTGGGTCATATGAGTCATATTATATTGATAAGTGATAAAGCTTCGTCAGTGGATTCCTTTTGACAACGATGCTAATAGCAATAATAAACGCGACCTAATGCAATTTCTGTGACGTGCGTTTGATTAAATTTTGCACATACCTCAAAAATATAATAGATCATACCTGTTTTTTGAAGGAAATCATCTTTCTCATTCAAACTATAATTTACATTGTCAGGGATGTCCTGGTGAAAGGAAAGGTCTAGTTAATACTAAATCAACGGTTTGCATTAAAAGATTGATGAATATAGACGAAGTAAAAGAGGTATGCAGAGATTGTGGTTAGTGGACTCGGGGCCTCCAAACCAACAGCTGAAACTGAAGAACAAAAAAAAACTTTTGTACAGATATAACAGTTAAAATAAATAGGGCAGTCTTATCGTTAAACCTATCTAGATAACGAAATTATTGTGTTAATTCAAATTATAATAAAGACAAAACAGGTTTACGACATACACCATACAAACAACTTGTGGCCGTACAATTGTGCAACATAAATAAACAATCAAATAATTTATGCAGATTACGTATACCTTCATACAACACATGCCATTGCCGACCCACATAGTAAATTTTATTGCGTCGGATGAGCAAGTAAACTTTGTTGAAATAGCTTTATAAGTTATAAAGCTGTCTGGCTTTAATAACGTTATTACTGTTATCAGTATCTCCTTTATAATCTAAATAAACTGTCTTGATTATACGATGCCAAATCTTAATTCTTTTGAGGATGTTAACATTCAAGGATCATTCTATTTAATCATTAAAAAAACTATCCATAAATGTGAAACGTACGATATAATAGTCTTCCAAGCATAAAAAGTAGGAACCCTAAAATAACTTTTTCAAAACGAGGTATAAATTATATTCGCTGTCAGAGAAAGCTAAAATTTCACTGAATACGTTATTCATTACTGAAAATAGGTAATCTGTGAGCGATGAGTCATACTCACTGCGGAATACTCATGACGTTATAAATTAAAATATGATTTACAAATTTTTCTTGGAAGTTCTTAAAAGTTACATTAGTTGCGGTAACTAAAGCACACCGTTTTCCTAAAAGAGAATGATTTATTAATTTAATTTTTTCCAACAATTAAATTCCCAAAATAAATTTCGCTCATTAACTTTTAAATATTTGTCTTTGTGTTACTGCCAATCGGGCATACAATCCAGCAATTTCTCAAACAGATTCCGTTTGGTCTACACAGCGGATCTCTGGTCGCTGCCGCTGTACCTCATCGGCAAATGGAGCGTGACCTTGGCCTACAGCTCCGTTTACATCTACGTTTCGGAAGTCTTCCCCACCAATATGAGGCAGACCTTGATCAGCGTGTGTTCTACTGCCGGTAGAATTGGATCTTTACTTGCTCCTGTGACGCCATTATTGGTAACTCTTCCTTTTAAATTTTCATGTTTATTTATTGTTACTTTTTTATTATTTTTATTTATCCTGTTTATAATATGATCAATTAATCAATTCTGATGTTATCGTGGTATTACAGATTATTACCATCATATTTAAAATTTAATAAGCCGAATTTCTCTCGGTCCATCAAATTGTCGCTTCGCGTTACGTTTCGTATGTATAATTTTACTCTGAAAGATTGTCGTTGCTATGGCCCCTTGCTGTTGTGAGAATAGATTGCAAATGTTGGTATCAAGTGATTAGATCAATTGCCCGAAACAATTGATCACGCGAACGATGGGTCACTACACACACTACTTACGTACTAATTGTATCGGACAATACAAGCATCTTTGTGATAATTTGAAAGCCAAATATGTAAATTCAAAATGAATTAATATCAGTCAATTGATTGTCGTTGAACAATTAATTTTTTATACTTTTACTTTACATGGATCTATTAACTACAAAAATCTTAACTCAAATAAAATTAATATAAATAATTAAATAAACTACTATCTTACTTAAATAAACTTAAATAACATTAATCAGATTTTCGTAGTTAATAAATTACTTACATTTAATTACATGTTCTTTAATTACTTTGAATATACATAGTTTTAACTGATGCACTAATGATATCGAGTTTTCTCGCCCCGGGTTGGCTCCAGAGATAAACAGCAGGAAGTCGACGCCCCTTTTTAATTTCTTCCTAAAACATAGAAAAACTCTTTAAAATTCTCTTCTGTGCTAACACCTTATCACTATCTCAATAGCAATCTTCGAGTCTGTTCAGGAATCCTGTCTGTACGAGTACCCGTTAGGGATAAAGGTATTTGAATGTAGAATTCTGTTTACAGTCCCAGTACCACAAATCCATGCCGACTGTGATTTTCGGCATCATGGCTACACTATCCTGTCTCCTGGTGTTTCTCTTGCCAGAAACCAGGAACATGAGACTGCCAGACACGATCGAAGAGGCTGAACAGCTGTGCGGGAAAAACAAAGTGAAACGAACAGAAGATGTGTCGTGAATTGCGAATGACTTGGCTGCGTTTTGCCGTGCACCTTAATTTGATAAACAGCTACCAATGTGATTAAACGTCACTGACCTGAAATTATGATGCGCTCCATTCATGTTATGTTTTCAAATGTATTTTTGAAAGGTTATTTTTAATTAAGTTAGATATTTTTTTATCTACATAGAGTCATATAAAAATACAAAATTCATATTTTGACACTCTCACTTGATTGTGTAATTATTCAGCGTAGTTATTAAAATAATTATTTCAGGTCAGTGAAACTTATAGATGGAACACTTTTGGATCTGAAAATATTATATCTTCGAAATATTTAAAAAGTCGCATTTTGCAAAAACCAAACTTAATTCTAAACACAAACACAGGCATTTTAGATATGTTTTTTGTTTTCTATTTATTTAAATTAAAAACATTGCGTTTTCGCTCGTCATATTTTCTCAAATTTGTAAAATAAATTCTTCACAATAAATTTATAGCATAGCATACAACTATTAATTTAAAACTCCTGAACTGTTTTTTTTTTTATTGCACTATTTGACTTCAATTGAATCTACTTCTAAACAGCAAGCTTGATTGGTACACAATTTAGCAGTTATACCTATTTAGTACTGTAATTGCAAAATTTTATATTTTTTGCAATCAAGCGAGTAATTATTTTGTTGCTCGAATTAAGAACGACTTCCACTACTTTAATAAGTCAATTCACACTGGAGACCAGAGACGAAGACCAGACAAAGCTAATTAAAAATGTGTCATGTCTCGTCTCGTTGTGAACTGACCCTTAGTGATGCTTTGATTGATCTTAATATTGGCATAATGTTTCACAGTATAATAAAATTAGAAGAGAGCGCTGTACGCCATTTTGATATTTATTTCATTTATGAAGTTGACTTGTTCTATTTCTGTTGCTAGGAAAAAAGAATAGAATACTTTACATGTAGAATCTTGATAAACTTATTTATGAATATTTTCAATCATAAATATCTATATAAAATATTGTTTCGCAGACCGTGTCACAGTGTCTAATATATATAGTAGGAAATAATGTAATGTACAAAATACTGCAAAATATAACATTACTAGCTTTTGTCTGTAACTTTGTCCGCGTGGTTTCTTTTTTCGCAATAAAAGGTAGCAGATGTTCAGTGGCTTAGGCGTGAAAGTACGAAAACAGACTGGGTTACTTTCACAGTTATAACATTAGTAGGGATTAATGTAAAATTACATTCACGACTAAAAAAATTTTGTAATCATTGGCCAACGGTGCCACAGATAAAACTTGTTTTTTAGAGATACATTAGTATACCCTATTTTTATTTACAGCGACTTAATCATTTACTTAAGTATTTGTAGTTTTCTTACTATTTTACAAAATTTTATAACTTTTTTATTACTATTTATCTTAACAGTAACATTGCAAGGATTTACGCTATTAGGTATAAAAATATATTTAAAAAAAAGCAGTATTTTAGTGATTTAACACATAAGTGATTTGAAACATTTTAATTTATTCCGAATCTAAAATGGGACCAATTATATATGTAGTGATTCAGGTACTATAATTCCTTAAAAAATACATAACAAATTAAAAAGACAAAAAAAAACAGTTTTGAAAATTTTTTTGATATCTTTTATCGATTTATGATAAACCCAAAAATATAGCTTCTTTAAAAAAACTGCTTGCATTTAGATTTTTTAAAGACATACATTTGTTCCTGTACAAATGAACTATATCAGTTTACACGAATAAAGTATTACTTGAAATACGTATGAGTTTTATTTATCCATCTATAAAAGTGTACTATGAGTCAATTCCAGCTGCATGCATTTATAGTACACTTACAATGCAGCACTTGTTCTATTCAGATTGTAAAATTTTTTTTAAGAAAATGGCTAGAAATTTTGAGGCAATGGGCTAGTAACCGTAGACGCCATCCTGCTAAAGTTAGTGTTTGAATTTATTCGAGACTGTTGGCTCTGCCTACTATAATTAAGGCATGAAAATGTTATACACGTATCTCCAAAAACGGTCACAGATTCTTTCTCCCGTCTCTCAAGTTAACAATCACATAAAATCTAATGTAGAATTAAGATTATGTGGATCAAAGGCAAATATCGTATAAATTGGATGTCGAAATTTTGCCAGTGTGGAGAGATCAGATGGCAAAAATCTTACCTAATAATTCAAAGACATTTTGAAAAGAGCCCGACTCAAAGAGGCAGAACTGGAAATACTAAAAGTTCAGAGAAATAAATTAAAATAAGGATTTAATCAATGACATCCTGTAAAAGGTAGTTTAGTACAATAGCTAAATTAAAAATCTATAGCAATTCTCAGAGTTTTTGTAAGTAACGGAATACAGAGGATTCCTTGAAGACAAATTGAGATGCCTTGCTTTGCAACGGGTGCTGTATTAAACCAGCTTTCTCGACTGCTCTCTCCTATGATCTGAGTAAGTACTTTAATTAAGAATTTCTCAGCAGCTTAACATTCTCCTGACGCGATTTATACGTAAGTTGTTAAGGACCTATATTAATTTTGTGATTAACTTCGCCATTTGTAATAACGTATTATTATATCCGATACTTATTCATGCCGCGTCGCCTCTGTAAAAATGTATTTTCGCCCCAAATTGATTTCTAATCAATAATCTCTTTAAGAAACCGCTAGCAATGTCACTTTACAGAGAAAAAAGTTAGTTAACACACTCGAAGATTCTATGTACATATATTGTTTTGCTTAAGCATACCCCATTGATGCAGAACAACATCCTATTATACTCCCATAAATTTAAGTAGTATTAATGTGCTCTTAACAGGAACTATAAAGCTAAGCCCACTTGCCAGCAATTACTTAGATGCGCTTAAATATTTAGCTAAACGCTAAGACCGCCAGGTGTGGCGTAATATTACCGAGATAACACTTTGTAAGTTTATACTTAAGTGTAACTTTGCACTAATACTGTAGTAAACAATTACATTTTCATTTCCAAAAAAATACATTATTTATTGTCGGCAACACTTAGTTTTAATGGTAACACTAACAATCTCCCCACCACTGCAAAGTGGTGGTCTGTCGGGTGAGGTAAAGCCTAGCTCACTTTTGTTGGTGCTGCCGAGATAACAACATGTCGTGGAATTACATTTGGACTTCGGGACCACGAACTCATGAAAATGTTGTGCTAGTGTACCTTCCATAAAATACCGTAGCATGGTGAGAAGACTGGGGGGCCCGTTTCCTAGTCATGCTTAAGTATAAATTGTCCACAGTAAATATCAGCTTGGGTGGATAAATTAATATACTATAAATATTATAAATGCGAAAGTTTGTGAGTATGTCAGGATGTCAGTATGGATGTTTGTTACTCTTTCACGCAAAAACTACTGAACCGATTACGATGCAATTTGATATGTAGGTAGCCAGAATAACTTATATGCTACTTTTGATCCCGGAGTTCCCGCGGGATTTATAGGGTTCCATGCGGACGAAGTCGCGGGCGACCTCTAGTATATGTCGCAAATATTCCCTTTGCATACAGCTATATAATAAGTGGTAACAGATGCTCTTATTGTAAGTGAAAAACGTCGTGAGGAAACCTACACATTCAGGCAACTGAATGTGTAACCATGATCAATATGAATTAGGTTCCCCTGCAAAGGTGACGGAGGTGAGATGGGAGTCTATCGTGTAAAAACCTAACTCACCCGGTCTAGGACGGTACAGGGCCACTTCGGGCTCCGATAAAGAATGGTGAGAATGTATGTAATACCATGATTTACGCCAGGAGGAAGAAGTGTGAACGGGAACGTACAAACGTACCTTGATCTGTTGGAGGTACGAGGATATCCTGGCGAAATGTCAAGTCAAGAGTACCCTGAACTGACCACCTTGCACGAAGAGAGTGATGAAGTGAACGCGTATTTACAAATATGCAAAATCACAATATCATTCCATTATCCAGATTGTAGATCAGAAAAAAAATATAGAACAAGTAAATACAATAAGAAATATTTACTCTGTGCATATTGAGTAACTTAAAAATCCCTGGCAAACTCAGCAACTCCGTCGAAGCGAACAGGCAAAGCTATATACAACTTTCCTCGAATAAAATACCGCGTATTCTATTTATCTCAAAAAACGTCCTAGTAGCAAGTTTTAATGTACCATTTTATAGTTACACACTGACACAATAAAATTAAGTTTAACTTCTGTAGTCCAAAAGTTTAAATAATTTTAAACCAAACTCTTCATTTTTATGTGCCGTGTGGTTCCCGGCACCAATAATAACAGAATAGGACCACTCTATCTCGTTCCCATGGATGTCGTAAAAGGCGACTAAGAGATAGGCTTATAAATTTGGGATTCTTCTTTTAGGCGATGGCCTGGTAACCTGTCACTATTTGAATCTCAATTCCATCATAAAGCCAAATAGCTGAACGTGGTCTATCAGTCTTTTCAAGACTGTTGGCTCTGTCTACCCCGCAAGGATATAGACGTGATGATATATATGTATGCTCTTCATTTTTGCTAAGGTCATCGTTAAGTTTTTCATCATAATTAAATACGTTGACGTTGTTGAAAAAAATGATGCAGTGCAGTTTGTTACCGCTTCTTCTGCACTGACGCCTTGGAAGCAGCAGTAAACTTTGTTTTAAGTAATTTATTTGACGTCAACCAATGTTGTGAAACCAAAAGATTTGACAATTATTAAGCGATATGAAGTATTCTATAATAATTAATAAAAAATTTGAATTTGAATAAACAAGCGACTATTCTAGTAGGTACATAACATACCAATCGCCAAATAGTCGTCCGAAATCCGCGCCAACGGAACTGTAGACTAAAGAATTTTGCCGCCGAGAGAAATCTCAAGCATACCCGCAAACCTCAATATTGGCCACAGAAGTTGGTATAAAGTGTTCCCTCGCTCTTGGAAAACTAACTTGTAAGAAAAGTACTTACTTTTGCTGTAAGGAAACTGTCAACGTGTTACGGAATTGTTTCAGAATTGGATTTTGAAAAACTGCTATTGTGATATTGAGCTTTTGTTTTTACGAGTATTCAGTAAATTCTATGAGGAATTGAACTTGTAAAATTGGTTACTAGACTCAATGCAATACGAGTTAATACTCGTATTGCATTGAGTCTAATAGACTACATGTATTACATAATTGTAATACATGAGATTGTGCTGAGTAAGGTAATCGGTATATAAATAACAATACGGTTGAAAATAAACTTCGTATCATTCTTCTACTGATATTATAATTAAGCGAGTTTCTATGTAACTCTTTCACGCTAAAATTACTGAGCAGACTAAGAAAAAACTCTACAGTGCAAAGAAATAACAGAGGCTTATTCCAACATTTTCAATGAGCAACCTCTTTTGTATTCACAATCTAAATAGGTATCTAGAGTGTGATAATACCGCCTCATCTTGCCATGGAATATGAAAACTCAAATGTAAATTTTTTATCAGAGATTATGGTTTTGTAGCGAGAACAATGAACAGGCTCAACCGATCGATCAAGGGAAGATCTTCCGCCAGGCTAGGTGTTATGCTTGGGGAACCGCGGCTCCGACGATGTTGTATATATGCTACAATCCGTGAAATCTTTGCTTGCGCGATTTAGACTTTTCGCTCTTTTTGACTGATAGCGTCGCGTAATTTTGTTTTTGAGACTTGTGGCGTAGATATATCGCCACAGTTTAAACAATATAAATTCTTTATGTCCATATCTGTAACGCGCATTTTTCACACTCTCCTAAGTATTTCGGGATATCTCTTGGTGTCCTATAATCCTCAAGGAACATACATAGAAGGTAACAGCTTTCTAGGCATAGTCAGTCAATAAGGCAAGTGTGCAAAAATATTTTCAAGCGACATTTCTGAATCCTTTAAAACTGCGTTATTTATTGTTTGAACGCCTCTAAAAATATTCCTAAATAGTATTCCCTGATTTAGAATAACACCGTGAAACAACTTTATCCAAAAATTCACCTTTGTGCCGTATAATTTCATTTATTTTAGCTTTAACTTATCATATTTTCTAACAGAAAATAGTATTACTCATAGAGGATAAAAGTTGATTGGAAAAACCTTATATCAAGAAACATAGATATTCTCACTATATAATTTATGATAACTACACTACACCTGCTGAAAGTGATGACAGTTATTAGGTATGGAAAAGAATAATTTTTGTATAGTTGTATAAAGGTTGTTTTACATAGTAGCAGCGTTTTATTTGTTACTGACGGAGCATTTGCAATTTTTTTGTCCATTTTGTTTTAGACATATACTCACAGCCTGTCAATATATCTGAATCTCAGTTTCATCATTTACCACCCGTCTAAACAATGCCGTCGAGTTTCTTGACTCTTTCGAGAGAAAATAAAACGATGTGAGTGGGTATATATGGATGGATACTTAAGTAAAAAATATACTATACTTCTTGTGCATACGTTTTTATGTCGTATAAAAAGTTTAAGGAAAACCTCAGAAGTCAATTAATATTGATTTAAATATGACAACTGGATTACCACTCGCATAAAAACATTGTTATTATTCATTGTTGTGTTATGGTTAAGTATTACTTTTTCATTTTGTTAGGTAGAGATGTCATCATAAAATCATCATTATTTTATTTATATTAGTCCAATGGTATCGGAAAATAACGTACGACGTATGTTTGTGCCGTGTGGACCCAGGCACTAAGCTCTCTACCATGGATGTCCTAAAAGACTATCTATCTAACGACTATAAATATCCAAGACCCAGACGAATCAGAAAAAGTTAACTTTTCCATGATAACTTGGCAAGGGGTCGAAGCCAGGTCCTGCAACTCAGAGTCAAGCACACTCCTTCAACGCCACAATAGTTAGTTATTTTACAGGATCCTGTGTATATGACTCAACTATCATTTGTTTTTTTTCTTACCATATCTAAAAATTTCGTAGTTTCGGTAAGAGGAAACATGCAACAAACCCGCAGTTGTAACCCTTTTGTGCGAGTGTCGGGAGAGCCGAAAATGTTGCACTTCTCTTAATCGCGTAGGGATGGGACACATAAAGAATTTGCATGAAGGAAAAGATCTAAAAAAGCATGAATCATTGCAAGTGAAAAGATGTGGTCTTAGCGTACTTCACCTGGAAAGAGTCATGATTATATTTATAGGTATGTATGGAAATGCAGCGACATTTCTACGTCACAAAGACACAACAGCCAATCACGCGACGCTATCAGCCAATTAATCGCGCAAGCAAAGATTTCACGGATTGAAGCATATATACAACCTCAGACGCAACATAGTCCCCTTTATGACGCTCAAAATTAAAAGTCCACTTAAGTTATATTATTGCGATTTTTTATCTCTCATGGAGTAGACAGAGAAAAACGGTGTCGGGAAAAACTCAAACGCTGCGGGCAATATAAATCCACATACTACCTGTATTGGGGAAAGTTTTATCAGAGATTTAAAAACAAGTTACCTACGCACAGTCGGATAAGTCTAAGTTTCCTTAATAATTATGTGAATTTGCATATTTTTTATTTCACTTCAACATAAATTTGCAAATATTATGTTCGTATTTATAAATGCGCTTGCCTCTTGTACAAGTTTGAACACATAAATCAAGTTATTCAAAGAAGACCGGTTTCGTCAATCCAAAAATATATTTTCAAATGTTTTGGTCGTGAACGTCGATTTTCCTGGTTCATTCATTAAAAAATCTATTGATTTGTAGTTTTAAATACCGGACATACTTATCGATTTTCAGAATAGAATATAATAGATTTATATACAAAATTGGATACAAGGTTTCACTTATTGACGTCACATCACTAAAATCTAATTATATGTACTAACGCTTCCAAAGCACAAGAAGTGCCGGAACAAACTGTATTTTACCGAACGTCAATTTAATAATATAGACCTCTTAAATTTAAATCGTGGACGAATGCACATTGTCTACATTAAAAAATGTGATTAAGTATAAAACTAATGATATCAATACGAATATTTTGTCAACTATATAAAATGAGATATGTACATAAGTACTGTACAAATTATGTCAATGACATTGTATCTTAAGTGACCAACCGTTGACTTCTGCCTGGGGCTTGGGAATTTCCAACTTTCCATAGTTTTCGAGATAATCCCTACTACTTAGTAGATATTATAAATTCGGAAGTAAGTCTATCTGTCTCTTACGCTTTCACACCTAAACCACTGAAGCAATTTTGATGATTTGGCTCAGAAATTGAGTTGACCTGAGGAAGAACATAGGCTTCTATTAATTGCGAAAAAAGAGGAAAGAAAAGGGTTAAAAAAGGGAAGGAACATTTGTATGGAAAACCCACCCAATACAAAACAGGGCAGCCCATTTGTATGATTGATGAACAGTGCTTATTATCGCGATCCCACGGCTATAAAAACTATAAATATTTCGGTATAATTCATAAAGTAATTTTTTTAAAACATTTGTGTCCTTTATTTTCTATCGACAAAAATCCCTTAATATTTCCCCTCACTACGAGACATGGGTGCAGCCTCTTTGTATGATTGAGATACAGTGCATGTTATCGTGATCCCGACACAAGGCACTCGTCTTGATGGCGGCAGCTTGCCAAGACAATAACGCTTACACCTCCGCTTTTCCTTCTATTATACTACATAAATAATAAACATATAAATATATACGGGACAATTTACACAGATTGAGTTAGCCTCGAAGTAAGTTCGAAACTTGTGTTACGAGATACTAACTCAACGATACTATTGGATTTGATAATAAATACTTATATAGATAAACATCCAAAAGCCAGGCCAATCAGAGAAAGTTTATTTCTCATCATGCCTTCACCGAGATTCGAACCCGGGACTCACAGACAAGCGCACTACTGCTGCGCCACAGAGGCCGTCAAATATCTCATATTATAATATATTGTCATGTCTTTTGTAAAGGCAGAGCCAACAGTCTTGAAAAGACCACGTTCAGCTATATAGCTTAAGCTTTATAATTGAACTGAGATTCAAATAGGTTGTTGGTATTAATAGTTTGTAAGCCCATCGCCTGAATATGTACTGTTTATCGTCACTACTAGACCCGCATGAAAGCATGCTCTATATGAATGGGCGCCTTTTCCCATAGTCGTCTTTCACGACAATGGAAAGAGATGAACTGGTCCTATTCTAAAATGCCGGAAACCACACGGTAAGTGTACGTAACTACTTATCTATTTTTCTATTATAATTTTATCTAAATATTGTTAAGTGTAGATAAATCAAAGAAGCATACTAAGATCATAGCAAGTAAAAAGGTGTAGTATCTTCCTTTCCTTTTGAGAAAGAGGTGTGAAGTATTCGTTACCTGACTCCTGTATGACCTTCGTGACTCTGTTTAAAAAAAGTACGTCAAGAACTAAAAATAATCGTGTTGTCTTTATGGACAAGAAAATGGATTTGATCTATTTCTATTTACTGAGAGAGTTAGATTCGTAAGTTGATACTGAGAGTTAACTTTACAGTAAATCTAATAAAACTCAGCTGCATATTAGCAGAGCAGTATTTGTAAAATAACGAGAGTATAGAAGGGAAACGCTATTGAGAAAAATTGTTGGCTAAAACATACAAGTTGACGATCGAACATTTTTGTTAAACACGAAAATAAGGTAGCTTTAAAAAGTCGACCCAGGGCTCCATAGATATTGGAACAACCATATATATAAGGTTTTTTGTTTGGGTAATCTTTAAATAGGCATGTAAAGATTTCTTTTTTAAACGGCCACCTGCCATTATAATATAATGGCAGGTGGCCGCTTAAAAACGGAATTTCAATTCCGATTATTAAATCATACTTTGCTTTTGAACCAAGTGACCATTGGCTCTGTCCACCATGTTAGAAACAAAAACGTAACGTCTGGTGTAAATTATTTCCTAACAGATAACTTGACATTTGCTGGGAGAACTGCCATACTTAAATCGTAGAATTTAAGAAGTGGCCCATCTGTAAAATTTTTGCTTAACCGTATAGCAGTGCGTGTGGAATGTTCAATTAAATGTCCTCTATTGTCTGTGACAAACAGACAGGATTTACGGAGTAAATGCAGTGTGAGAAATTTGATTAAACATAAGCTATGCGATGCGCTCCGGACAGTAAGCTCACGGGAAATTTTCAAAGGTTATTGAAAGTAAAATATTGATCTACAATGAAGATTTAACATTTGACCCCCTAGTAAAACTTTAATATAGAGAAAGGAGATGAAAAAGAAAGTGTGTGACATTCAACATTCAGTTTTAATTTACCGCGTCACAATTTTTGTGTATAATCTGTAAAACTAGGCTGTCACTGTCACATTGACGTAATGCCATACCGCTTTTTATAGAAAGGCTAATAAGGGGACTTATAATTTAATTGATATTATAATACAATACACTTTCTATGAACATGGATAATATATTTATATAACTTAATTTTATTTTATTATTATACTTATTGTTGAGTACATGCCTGCCAGCTTTTTATCATGTTTCCTCTGTCTTGAGTCGGTTGGAAAAGATTTTTTTATAAATAAGAAGAGCCTATAAACGAAGGTATTAATAATTCCTAAACATTTTCTGTAACAGCTTTTACTTAAAAAACACATATGTTTCTTCTATCATCATAGACATTGGATAAAAATCTTTATACAAATATTTCCATACTTGTCCGAGACACTGCATTACAAACACGTGAGTAAAGAGATTTTCTGAAATTCCCACGGGAACGGAAATTAAAGAAAAGTTTCACGACAACGAAGCCGCGATCGTATTCTAGAATAATAGAGATCTTGTTCAGACTCGTTTGTGGAAGTTTTGTTCCTATATTTAATTTTATTTATAGAAGACCAGTTTACTAACTCTTAACTACAATTACGCAATTCCATAATTATGTGGAAGTAATGTTGCTTTTCCAGAAAAAAAATAGCAAGAGAACAGACACTGCTTAGCATTCTTATACCAATAAAACCAACAGAAATGAAGTAATTATTATCCATATTCTTATGTAGTAGTATGGATTAATGGAGGATTGGGAGTAGGAATTATATTAGTGACAGTTTAAAGAAGACAAAAAAAGAATCGCAAGTTTATATAAGCCTTGTCTGACTTTTACAATTTTACTCTTAACTGGAGGAGTGAAGAAAAAAATAGAGCTGTCCCATTCTTAACATCCGGAAACCACAAGGCACGATTTATTGCATAAAACGCATCTTCTGTGATCTCCATATTTTATAATTGCGGATGCTTTCTTACGAGCAATGACTTTAGAGACATTTTCTCTAATGACTAGGTAGGTACTTACGTAATGTTTGCCGGTTTATTGTAGAGCCTAGTTTGGAATAATTTAGTAACAACCTTCTAATTTGGCGAAACATTTTAATTTTATTTTCCTTTGTTTGTAAATGCTTTATTGTGCGAAGAAAAAATGCCCTATGTGTTGAAAAGTATATTTTAGGTTATACCCTTCGTATTCTACCCATGTACTTCGTATTATACTTATTTTTAATTTTAGCAGAAAATGATATCATAAATGACATGAAACATAGATAACAAAATAATATTCTTGAAATCAAACAGGAATGTTAATAATTTGTATCGTATCGCAAAAGTAAGTTCAAAACGAAAATATGTCGACATGATGGAAGAGGACAGGTAATAAATTTAAAAAAAAAAAATATAATTTATCTGTGCTTCGTTCCGAAAAGTCTTGGAAGATCCAAACACTAAGAAATCCAAAAATGGTCAAGTTCGAGTTGGACACACGACAAACCACAACATATTTTCATCGAAGTTTTGCAATACTAGCTTTCCGTCTTAAATCACTTTAAATTTTAACATAATGTTATTCCAATGTCTAAGCTATAAAAAAGCAAAGGTTCATTCACACACTCCAACATCCACACATACAAACTTTTTCATTCATAATATTAGCAGGAATAGGATGGCTTGCATAGAATAAAATAAGTCCCAATGGAACCCGTTTTTACCCTACATATTCTAACATACTCGTATAGTAAGCATAATCTCCGAATAATATGTCTATAGGAGTAGACATACGGACGTGCAGATGGATATGACTGTAAAGGTCCAATTATAGTCATTTGGCTACGGTACCCTAAAAACGAACTGCCAATCACCTCCCAATTCTTGTATGATACAATATCTGCATTTTGCATCGGACGCAGGTTTATAAATAAAGTTCATTTTAAGTTATGATTAATCACGTGCGCCTGAGACGTGATAAAACGTGAAAAAATACGGAATTTTTAAGATATAATTTTGATAAATTAACATTTTTTATAAAGTCTAGTTCACACTAAGACAAGAGATGCTATACATAGGTATCATGTGTATTAATTTGTTCATGTAATAGATAATGTTGATTTTTGAGTCGCTTTATTAAAGTGAATATGCAGCGTCACGTTTCGGTGTAAAATAACCCGAAGAATGATTAACGTTTAATATCATTTTAATTTTTCTTTCATCACTAACAATGTTAAAAATATATAAATGAATTAAAAAACTAATTATTTTTAAATTTATATAAGACAAATATTCTTACTTGTTAACCAACGACCAAAAAGGAGGAGGTTCTTAAGTGAACCGTTTTTAACATGTTTAGGGCTTTGAGTTGAAACAGCTTTGAGTCTACCCATTTCTGGAGCCTGATACATGCAAACACGTCTACATCTCTTGTGGGGTAGACAGAGCCAAAAGTCTTGAAAAGACTGAAAGGCCGCGTTCAGTTGTATGGCTAAATGATGATTGAGAATCAAATAGTGACAGGTTGCCAGCCTATCGCCTAAAAGAAATAGCAAGCTTATTAGCCTATCTCTAAGTTGCTTTGTGGAGTACATCAAAATTACACTTAATTAGTCTTTTATTTCTAATTAGTAGTCTGAGCATACTACAGCCTTATACAATATCCATTGGACAGAGATCTTATTCCGAAGTGCGGGGAACCACACGATTTTGGATCGTGGTCGTAGGCTAAAACCGGGTTCCTTTTCAGAGAATGCAACTAAATATTAACAGGGATATTAATCTATTTCGAAATGAAATCAAACATCAGCGCTAATATTATTCACGATACAAAATCTAAACAAGTTTCCAAGAAGGACATTAATGAACATCCCAAAACGGTTATAAATCAGAAACCCAAGTGCACGCCCGTGTTGTTACGTCTAAAAACATGACACTTCCAAATTCACCTTTGAACTAATGGTAATAAGGTGGCGAATCGTAAATTAGATAATCTGTGTTTTAGACGTGCAGGTAATTTCCGCGTACACAGCTAATGCCTCTCCGTTGGCCTCTTAAGCGTGTACTAACTTTTTGCTTAACAAAACGTGAGCATGGTTCGAGATTTTAATTCGTATACAGATTTACTTGTCATGTTTTTTTGGTTATATTAAAAGGTGTATATATTTGTTCACATTGAATTCCTTAATTATTAAAAGCACAGATTACTATTAACTAACCACCCTTCCTAACTAATATTTTAAATGTGAAAGTAAGTTTATTTGTTTGTAACCTCTACACGGGTTAACTACTGAATTATTTTTTTTAAATATCACTTTATATATAATTAAGAGTCTGGAGAAGGACATAGGGTTTTTATTCCGTAAAAAAACTGTAATTCCCGTGAGATTTGCGAAAAACCAGCATTCTTTTGTAGATGATACTAATTTCCCTTAAGGCATCCTTCAGGCAAACTATGTTCTCATAGACACGTATTTATCCCTTACGGGGTAGACAAAGCCAACAGTTTCAAAGAGTCGCAGGCCACAATCAGCTGGATAGCTTAATGATGGAATTGAAATGACAGGCTACTAACCCACCTCCTAAATGACGTACCCTAAGTTTATATGTTATGTCAGAGGTTGTATAGATGCTCCAATCTGTGAAATTTTTGTTTGCGCGAATTAGAGTTTTCGCTATTTTTGACTAATGCTTCGCGTGATTTTTTTGTTGTGATTTGTGGCGTAAAGATGTCGCCACAAACCTTGCTCTTGTCTGACTTTTATAATCTGCAATTTCTAGTATAGAAATAGAATAGAATTGAAAATAAATCACGCCAAATATTATAATATTTGGCGTGATTTATCTTCTTCACCGCTGTAGTTTAATTTATAAGCACAACGTGTGTATTCGTGCCACAGAAATGTATTTCTAATACCGTTATATGGCAGTTTGAACAGCAGCTGGCGTCCGCTAGGCGACTGCACTGTATTGCAGTTTAGAATGATTATTGAAAATATATTAAAAGGAAGTTTGTGGCAGCGACAGCGGATATGACGATAAAATGGGTCTTCGGATCGGGAGTGTCCCGCTAAGACGATATTTTTCGGCACTTCAAAATGGGACTACTCCATTTCTTTCCCTTGGATGTTATAAACGGCGACTAAGGACTTGAGATTCCTCTTTTGGACATCGGGTTTTTTAAGCAACCTGTCACTATTTGAATCTCAATTACATCTTCTTCCTCTTGGCTTTAGCCACAATTGCATCCTCACCACTCTGTAGAGGAGCCTGGGGTATTCTTTTGACCATTGGGTGAGTCAGGTTTTTATACGAAGCGACTCCCATCTGAGCACCGTAACCTTTGCAGGAGAATTTAACCCGTATTTAACTCAATTACATCATTAAGCCATATAGCTGTTCGTGGATTTTCAGTTTTTGCGAGACAGTTAGCTCTGTCTACCCCATAAGAGATGGACATGATTATATGTATGTATATTAAGAAATGTACCGTGTGGTTCCCGGCACCAGTACAAAAAAGAATAGGACCACTCCATCTCTTTCCCATGGATGTCGTAAAAGGCGACTAAGGGATAGGTCACTATTTGAATCTCAATTCTATCATTAAGCCAAATAGCTGAACGTGGCCATTCAGTCTTTTCAAGACTAAGGCTCTGTCTACCCCGCAAGGGATATAGCCGTGACCATATGTATGTATGTATGTATGTTAAGAAATAGAGGAGTGAAATGAAGGAAAAGTGGAATACGTCGAGTATATTTTTCATAATACTACGGATTTACCACAAGCGCATACATTCGGAGTCACTCCGGGATAACAATCCCTCCAAGTCAAAAAGTTTCAATCCCACAAAGAGCTCTTCCTGTAGGATAGAGAATATTAGGGATGGGACAAGGCTAGTCGATAATTTGATTAGAAAGTATCGACAGCCGACCATTCTATCATATCATAAATAAATATAAATTTATACTTACACAAATCGTACTCCAAGTAAGTTCGAGACGTGTGTTACGAGATACTAACTCAACGATCCACATATATAGATAAACATCCAAGGCCCAGGCCTATCCGAAAAAAATTGTTTTTCATCTTGCCAGGGTTCGAAATCGGGGCCCACTGTGTCGCAGACAAGCGTACTACCGCTGCGTTATAGCTCGCCATCGAAAATTATTAAAAAAAAAGGAATGAGTAGAGTATAGGGCAAGCAAAAAGTCTATAGTCTCTGCCTTCCCCTGTGGACTCTGGAAAACAGGCGTGGATAGTATATAAGTATGTAAAATTAGTCACAAGAACTATACGTGTTAGAAATCGCATTTATCTTTTACATTATTTTTTTAAATATTTTTATGGCGTTAAAACAAATAGCCATGGCTAATGCCTACACAATTAAATAAAAATTAAATACGAGTATATGTAATATGTCACGCTGATAAAGATTACTTTTTTATTATTTTCTTAATATAGCAGTTTTATAAGCATATACCTACCTTAGTCGCCTTTTACGACATCCATGGGAAAGAGATGTAATGGTCTTTTTTTTTATTTGTGCCTGCACGGCACCATATTTTAATAAATAAACTGTCGATAAAACAGTCACATCACCAACATCTTGTCCGCAAGTGCAATATCCGATACTAGTGCACGTCAACGGAATAAAACAGGGAAATCTTCACGATACAGCGGGTATGCGGGGAATGAAAACTGTTCGCGTACATATACGTACTAGGTCCGTACGTCTAGTACGTGATGGGTACTCTCTAACTCGTCGTGTTTATCAGATGTTTGTGTCGCCTTCGACATTACGTCGAATAGAAATTCTATTTTCAAAATAGTCATTCAATCAGAATAATAGAGCTAGAGCAAATATAAATAGGTTTAGTTGATTCTGTTTCAAATACGGTCTAACATCTGACGAGGGAATTCCATATTCATGCTAAAATTATAAATATTAAAATGAGTTTTTTTTTTATTTGTTACTTCTTCATAGTTAAACCACTGAACCTATCTTCTTGAAATTTTACATATTCGTAACTAAGTCTGGAAAAGGACATAGGGTACCTTTCATCCCGGTTAAAACTATAGTTTCCGCGGGATTTTTGAAACCTGTATTCTTTGGTAGGTGGCGCTAAATTGGCGGCGGCGTCGGTGACGTCGCTGGCGCTAAATGGTTGGCGCGCGGGCGAAGCTGGAGGACAAAGCTAGTTTCTAGTTATGTAGCTGGAAACAGCCAATAGTTTCATAACTAAGGTAACCACAATGGTTAATTTATTTCTACTGCAATGACTACCCGCAAATTCCTAGCTTTAGTACCGTTTATACATTGTTGCCCTCATTTAAGGTAGCTTGCTGAATTATCTGTATAAAGAATAGATATTTTTTAAAGTAAAAAGTTTACCTACAAGATTATTTCTTACTTATTTAATCATCAAGAACAGTTATTTTTTTTATTAGTTACGTTTGTGTCACTAATGTCACATACCAGTTGTCAGTTATAGCGGAAAAAATCACGCGCTGAGCCAATTACAGCGAAGAGTCTAAATCGCGCAAACAAAGATTTCACAAATTGGAGCATAAATACAACCACAACATCGTCAGAGCCGTGGTTCCCTAGGCATAACACCTGGCCTAGCGAAAGATATTCCCTTCGGACGAGCGCATCGTCGCTCCCGCTACACGGTTATATATTTTTGACATATATACATAGGTACATATTGACAGAAGTTCATAAAGGGAATGTATAAACTTCTGTCAAATAATATGACAGCAAGTTAGAGTACCTATATTCTTAATTATAAATAATCAAAGAGTCACCGGTCAACAATTTGTCGCCATCTTTGAAACTCTATTTATAGCCGCTTTAATTAGAACTGTAGTATGTTATGAAATGCTCATTTTCTGTCACAAAGCCCAGAATATGTATCAAGTCGAATCTTTTACATTCATACGTATTATCACGACAGCCCAAAAGTCTTGAAAAGACCGAGAGACCACAGATTATTTAGCTGTAATAACGGAATTGAGATTCAAACCTTTTACATCTTCCATAGGAGATGGAGTAGTCCTATTCTTTAGTGTCGGGAACCACACGGCGCTATCTAATCTTTTCTTCTATAAAAATGCATCCTTATAATTTAAACCTCACATAAGTATCATACTTATTTTATTTACTGTAGTTATTGAAACGAATGGACCATATAACTTAATATTAGAATTTACTCCAGTACAAAATATATAATATGGTTTTCCATTTATGATTTAACTATCATATGATGTGGTCTTCAATTATGGTTGGTAATTCGAAAATTGCTTCCAGGAGCATTGTCGGTCTGGCGATCTGAACTGCGGCCGCGCCACGTTCCAAATTTAAATTTTAATATTCCTTTTTAATTTTAAACGTATTTGTTTTTTATTTAATGAGAAAGTTTTATAATTTAATTAATTAGTTAAAAAATAAATAATTAATACATAAATTTAATTAATTAGTAAATAGTGCTCACTACAAAATGCCTTCAAGAAAAAGTGTAGGGTTAACTGTAGACGATATCTTGGAAGACTTAGGACCTTTTAAGAAGTTTAACGTTTACAACATCATGCTTATATTAATACCAGCCACTTTTGCCGGGGGATATTCATCAATATATAATTTCGAAAGCATGGATCTCATATTCAGGTAAATGAATAACTATTTTTTACATGACAACTTTTGGTATCTACTATCCTAGAGTGGGATCATTCTATCACTCAGATTTAGAAGGCCACTAAAAGTATAAAGCATTAAAATTTTCTAGACGGCCTAGGTTGGTGCCAGGCATGCATTCGACCTTGAAATCTTTACCAAATCTTTTCACAACCTGTAAATTATCATTTATCTACACGCTGTATACTTATAACAGACACTGGACTTCTCACTACTACTTAACAAAAATAAAGTACTTTACTTATTTAATTACGTAAATCTCGCATTACAACGGTTATTCAAATATTTATCAAGATTTTAATTTCATGGAGTGGTCCTATTCTTTTTTCTATTTTATTTTCTAACAGCTGAACGTGGCCTATCAGTATTTTCAATACTGTTAGCTCTTTCTACTCTGCAAGGGATAAAGACGCGATTAGATATGTATCATTGTTAATTTCATGTTGATTTATGTACAAATTGTCTCAGCACGCAATTGCTCTAATTAGGTTATCTTTTACTTACCTTTATATTAATTTATACTTACATTTCTGTAATGCTTTTTTTATTCTAAGAAAGTATTTTAAATGCTACCTCGTATGAGTAATCGAGGTAGCATTTAATATTCTTTGTTTGTGACTGCGTTTAAGTATAATCTAGTTTAAAGTGAAAATAAATCTTTTATCTGTCTCAGAGTTCATTTATAATTACTAATTATGTATAAATATTTATTTTATTAAGTGTAAGTAAATCGACAGTTGTCTATAATTTTAAGTAAGGACAGCTTGAAAAAAAAGTATTTAAAAATAATATATACTTACAAAAAAGTATTTTCTCTGAATAAATTTGTTTCTTTTCGATTTTTTTATTTAGAAATTTATTTATAAAGAAAACGTAAATAATTAATACAAATAACCGTTGTACGTAGCTTCTGCTTTTTCTGCTTATACTTATTTTATTTACATTTTCATTTCTTCCATCTTTTTTGACATCACCAAATTTATTTATTATTATAATTTTTAATATTATGCCACTTAAATCACAGGAATCCATGTAAAATTGGATGTATATAATGTTAGCATCTTGTTTGTATGTGTTTTTTTTTGTAGCGTATTTTGTGTAGGTAGTAGTTAATACTCACGCCATCATACTATGTTATATATTTTAATGGATCGTGAACAGTTTAATGACATTTTTTGTTAAAAATCTTATGAAATAAAAAGTTATATTTTCATGGCCATGGCCATATTTATTGCTTTTGACAATATCCGTGGAACTGGTTTTATTAATATCTATAACACGTGAAGCAGTCATAGCTTTTCAATGCACGTGTCCTATAAATAAAATCTTCATAACAATTTAAAGAAGTGATATTTACTATTTACGAGTATTTTGTGAAAATTTGTATTTAATTTAGCAAATATACAGGTATGATCTAGCTACAAATAATGTTTTAAGTAGAGCCGGTAATTCTTTGCTCCATGCGAACGATGTCGCGGGCACATCTAGTTATAAATATAACTGATATGCACAATGAAATTTACTAGTATATACACTTACGCAAATATATAAACATAAATTAGTTTCCATGATGACAAAAATCATCTAATTATTAATCACATCTCATTACGAGAATTTTTTATATAGGTAATTTCATTTTCAGTACTTAATCTGTTTTTCAAATAAATCATAATATTCTATGTTCACCTTTTTTTTAAAGTCAAAGTTAAGCGTGCCTTTGTAATTCACGTCAACAAAAACCATATAAGGGAATGGCTCGCGCGCACTATCAGTTTAGTGACCGACCCTGCGGCCGCGCCGCATTCTGTTTTTAAAATGTTAAATAAATATTAATTAAATCACATTTATTATTAAGTGCAAGTAATCACTGTGAAAATTTTTATTAAAATTATTTAAGTGCTTTCTTAATCATAATTAGAGAATAATCACAATGGCCCCTGAAAAAAATAACAGTGATGATGTGACGATCGATGATATTTTGAAACTTTTGGGGCCGTTCGGAAAATTTAATTTTGTCAATTTTGTACTCATATTGATACCAGTGCTTTTATCCGGATTCTACACATCTGTTTATAACTTTGAAGCCTTGGACCTAAAATATCGGTAATGTACCTATTACTGTATAACTATATTAAATACTTATGATATATTTCTCAGTGCTTAAACATTTTTAAACGTAGGTACTCAACAATTATTTATATTTTTATTTACAATAAAAAATTTAAGGGTAAAATATTATTTTTGAAAATGATTAAATTTTGAATAAATGTTTATAATAAAATTTGTTAAGTCGAAATTGCAATACTTGACCAAGTATTGGAGTAGTGACCGAGTAGTGTTTCCTGTCATTCTCTTAATCTTCTTTTATAATCTATTATATCTTATTGTTTGTTTGTTTGTTTGTAAACTCTTTATTGCACATAAAAAGAAATGTAACAAAAAATTAAAAACAGTCATTGGATTTAGAAGAATGTGTACAATTGCGGACTTATGCCAATCGGGATTTCTTCCAGTCAACCAAATTATCTTCTTATTTATATCTTCTGTTTATTAATTTCTTATTATATTAGATTAATAAAATAAGTGGTAACACTACTCGTATAAAGTAATTATCAGTTAATTGAGTTTAAATAGGAAGTTAATAAACAACACGCAAGTTTTTATTTATATTTACCAAAACATAAGAACTTGGCTATTACGCGATGTTGTAATGAAGTGGTCATTAATGTAAACATAATTATAAATGTTGAATATCTTGTTTTAATAAAAACTCATTATAATAATATTATATCAAAATTAAGTTTTTTTTTGTTGTACATATACTTATTTAAAAATTTATGGTGTAATTTTAAGTATCCGTGAAAGTGCACGACTTGTGTGGGAAAGGATACAATGTTGAAATTCGTGATCTTTGTTATCGTCGCCAAAACTAGACAATTGTAAACAAAACATTATTTCAAACAAAACGTTCATTTTTTGTTTACCGAAGTTTTTCACGGATCGCTTATCATTGTTTTGACTGGTTATTTATTATAATGACAGTAGAAATGTTATATGAAACTTAAAATTGTGTGAAGTCTGTATGTATCTAGCTTTATAAGTTATATAAATACTCATTTTCTTAATAAAAGCTGTTTTTTTGGATATTTTCACTGGAACAGGAAAAACGGGATTTGGTTTAACCCGGGCGGAGGTGCGGGCAAAAGTAAAGGCCATAAGCGATTGGGCATTAATACCAGGAAGAACAAAATTTGAACTCAAGTCAAGAGGAGATGACTACCTCATACTTCAAACAACTTTTACTCGTAGGTACTATGATAATTGCATTACCATCCAAGCAAAACCCACGGTTACTCGTTTCGCCTATTAGACTTATCCAAATATTGACCTATTCGGCAAAGATTTCAAGTTACACGTTTACGAGTACAGCAATGATTCTTGACATTAAAAACCGTCATTGAAGCAACGCGCGCGCACTATCGGTCGATTGACCGCGAACGCTCTACGTTCCTATTTCAAAATTTCTAATTAATTGTTAGAAACATTTTTATATAAATGAAGTATTCTAACGCATTTTAATTCTTAATTTAAATTAGTGTTCGTTTTGTGTATCAAAAATGAGTTCAGAGAAAAAACACGAAGAAGTGACTATTGACGATATATTAAAAGTTTTAGGACCTTTCGGAAGATTTAATATTTACAATTTTGTGCTTTTGTTGATACCTGTGTATTTTGCTGGATTATATTCATCTGTGTATAATTTTGAAACATTGGATCTCAAGTATAGGTGAGTTACAAAAGTGATCATTTTGGGCAATGTTTTATGGTTTAGGTTTAACTACCTAAGAAGAAACATTAATCTAATTACGTTAATCTAATCTAATAACTCTTGCCTTTCTGAATGATGACTGACTAACTAACGGTCAATGTATAACTGAAACTACTGAGTATCGTATGCTGACATTTGTTAAGTTTTTAGAAAACGAAAGAGCGAAAAAATAACTACATTGATAACTTTTTTCCACCAAAAAAAAAGTCACTTTAATTTGCCTTTGGTACGTTAACTTTATTTCTAAAATGATAGTTATTTATGTACGCTCAACACAATTATCAACCTAACCAACCACTGCAAATACGCCTCTATTGCCGTGTCTTAGAGTTCCGTGTAGCATAAATAAATAAATAATAAATAAAACGTTTATTTTCCTCTTTACTTTTTGCATAGTTTGAGTACGACAAATATAACAGATTTATCACGTGATTTTTCCAAAATTTTATTCAATCGCATTTCGTATTATTATGTCAATAAAACATGAAGTACATTCAAAAATCCTGTTTATATTAAACAGGATTTTTGAATGTACATCCAGTGGCCCTTTCTTCTTTGAAATCATATTATTCTTTCATTGATCTCATATTATGACTATGAAAAAAAAACAGACAATATGTCAAGTTCAAGGCGAAACACATGTAAAATTATGATGATAAACATACCTTCATACATATTTATTTAAATTATTTGAACCGTAAGAGTTTAAAATTGTGATTTATTTCACCTTGTTTTGAACCCTCGACGGGTGGGAAAAAGGGGGTGTTATAAGATTGACGTATTTGTATGTCTGTGTCATCATAGATCCCAACGGATGAAGCGATTTCAATTTAGTTCTTTTGGGGGTAAAGGTTACAAGAACGATTTATTCAAAGTAAGAAAAAGTTGGCAGACGTAGATGTTAGTTCCGAGTTTATTTCTCACAAACAAAAATACAATCAGTAGCTGTAAATAGTTATAGATAGTTTGGATAAACTAAAGCCAAGAGGACGATGATAAAAATAATTTAAAAAAAATATTGCGAAGTGGCTAGGTGCAATATTGTTTGCACACTTTGAAATGACTATGTCATTTTCTACTTTAGACACGGCGCTTATTCAAAAGCATGATGACTTCATACAAGAATAAACCATTAAATAACTAACAGATAATAATATTTTCATCTCTTGGATTTCACGGGTCTATACACCCCGGATTTTTGAGAGGCTTGCGTGGAGATATAAATCCAACACGTAGAGGCCCTTTGGAGAAGTTGATGTTAAGCTGTTCTCCTGCCAAAACCCATTACCGGAAATACTCGTATCAATAGACTATATGTCCATGAACAGGTCTCGGTAGGAGGTGGAGCTATTACAAAATAAGGAAAAGAATGATGCGTTATGGAGTTGACGTTTGGATGGATATAAAATGGGCTATTGCTGGAGAAGTTCTGGCACCATAATCATGAATACGTGACTATTATGTGGCAGGTGGTGACTCGCCACTCACTAAATGGGCCATATTTTTAAAATTAGCGTATAAGCGTTTATATTATTATCGATTAAAGTTTTCCGCCTTTAGGCGTTCCTGAGCTCAAACAATAGATATTAAAAATAAAATACGTACAATAATATTTCCGATATATTATGAAATTAATAGACCAACGATAAACGTTTATATCTATTACGTATGTTAAGCAATCTATTCAAAGCATGACTCGGATCGTTCGCCGGTAAGCTTCGAAAGGCACGTTCAGATTGTAGTACGTTATCACTAGATTTTGTAACGCTTCTTTTTATGTTGTTATCATACATACATACATATGGTCACGTCTATATCCCTTGCGGGGTAGACAGAGCCAACAGTATTGAAAAGACTGATAGGCCACATTAAGCTATTCGGCGTAATGATAAAATTGAGATTCAAAATAGTAACAGGTTGCTAGCCCGTCGTCGCCTAAAAGAAGAATCCCAAATCCCAAATCCCTTTTACGACATCCACGGGAAAGAGATGGAGTGGTCCTATTCTTTTTTGTATTGGTGCCGGGAACCACACGGCATGTTGTTATCAGCCTTTATAAAATCTGACTATTTATTTGAACTGTACAGAGCGTGATAAAATAAAATAAATCTATATAATTTTTTTATTGTGTTTCAGTTTATTGTAGTTAAAACTTTTAGTCATAAGTATATTAATACCGATAATGAACTTAAAAAAACTGTGTTTATTTGTCCATGCTTTAAATTTATACATTTTAACACATTGTAAGTTAAATGCTGCCAGCCTTCTGGGCACTTTACCCCCAAGACTCCGATCCGCTGGGTCTTGCATTCTTGTAAATAAGTGTAAGTTTTATATTTAGGATTATTTGTAGATTTATCTTTTAGTTTTCTTTAATCAGTTTTATTTAGATTTATACATATGTGCATACATATAATCACGTCCATATCCCTTGCGGGGAAGACAGAGACAACAGTCTTAAAAAGGCTGATAGGCCACGTTTAGCTGTTTGGCTTAATGATAGAATTGGGATTCAAATAGTGACAGGTTGCTAGTCGGTCGCCTAAAAGAAAAATCCCAAGTTTATAAGCCTATCCCTTAGTCGCCTTTAACGACATCCATATGAAAGAGATGATGATGAGATATTTAGATTTATTTTAGTTTTATTAAGGTAACATTAAATTTATATAGTAATAAAATTCTTTCACGTGTACTAATATGTTTAACCGACATATATGGTCTAGTTGTATGTTATGTTACGTGTTATCAGCAATCGAAGTTAACGACAACATGTGGTCAAGACGTTAATTAGAAAAGTCAGCATTAATCGAAGGTAAAAAATAATTGCATACATACAATACAATATATAATCATATCTTTGTACAGCTTACGGCTTAGCACATTATAAAAAAGACTAATCTAAAAGAATAATCCCAAATTTATGAGCCTTTCCCTTAATTGACTTTACAATTGGCACGGGAAGAGAGGTATCTGCCACACACTAGTTTATGGTTTGACCAGAATTGAAGCTTTAAACTAGATGAATGTGCTGTTCCCTTCATCGCCTAGAGTGACCCTATTCTAAATAGCCGGAACCACACGGCACATATACATACGTTGGCGTGCTAAATCATACCAGTAAACATACATACATATAATCATGTCTATTTACTAATTAAAATATTAATTGGCGCATCGTGAGCTAACGTGCACATTTGGCAACTGGATTACCACGATACATACATGTCTATATTCCTTGCGGGGAAGGCAGAGCCAACAGACTTGAAAAAACTGAATGGCCACGTTCAGCTATTAAGCTTAATGATAGAATTGAGACTCATCAATCAATCCATGGGAAAGAAATGGAGTGGTCCTATTCTTTATTTTTATTGGTGCCGGGAACCACACTTCACTAACTGGGGACAATGGGCCAGGATATAAATATATTGGTGTGTGCGAACCTCTAATTAGAAAAAGATAGATGTGTTTACAATTAAAATATTTGGGACGTTAATATTTACCGCGGTGATACCATATCACTATTCCTTAAATAGGACCCTCGTTACTTATAAGTCCATCGACAAAGATCGAACAATCTACGCCTTGTTATACAAATATAACAAGGCGATAGGTCGATATCAAATCTATACATCCGTACTTACTAATATTAGTGCCGTGTGGTTCCCGACACTTTAAAATATGATCATTCCATCTCTTTCCGATGTTTGTTTGTAAATAAATATATACGGGACAAATTACACTGATTGAATTAGCTTCGCAATAAGTTCGAGACTTGTGTTACGAGATACTAACTCAACGATACTATATTTTATAATAAATACTTATATAGATAAAGATCCAAGACCCAGTCTAATCAGAAAAAGTTCTCTCAACTTGCCCTGGCCGGGATTCGAACCCGGGACCTCCGGTGTCACAGACAAGCGTAGGTACTACCGCTGCGCCAGAGAGGCCGTCAAAGTGTAAAAAGCGATAGGTGCATATTTATCTTCTGCAAGTGCTAGTAGCGAAGAATACTCATGGATATGATGAATATCAGCTGATTCCTTTTCCGTGCGGATTGTAAAAGTCAATAAAGGGAATAGCTAACAAACTAGGGATTCGTCTATAAGGCGATGAGCTGCCCGCTTCGTATAAAATCCTGACTTAATCTAGTATCGTGGTCACAGGTCACATGCCTACAAGACTTACACCAAAAGGTCAAATGATTCAAGTACTTATACTTACTCGACTAATGGCCCGCCACGGCTTTGCCCGTGGTACATTCATAGCCTATAACGTCCGCAGATAATCCTTTTTAATGGTGAAAGAATTTTTATGATCGACTAAATGTTTCCGAAGTTTAGCCCTTAAAAGCAAACAATCAAAGGTTCAATCCACACTTTAATAATAAAGAGAAAAGATTTGCATTTTTGTATGTTTGTAACGAATAAACTCAAAAACTATTGAATTAATTTTTAAGATAGCACAGAATTTTCCACGGCAGCGAAACCCCGCGCAAAACCTTGTTTATAATATAACTAAGTATAGTTTGATTTTCGAGTTATCTTAAGATTATCATAGCCAATTATTTCAACAAGTCCTTCAACGTAGCCTTTCTAGTTAACTATTACAAGAATGCAGACTATTTCCGTTAAATGAGGTTAAACTATTTTATTATACTACCGACAACTAAACCTGCGCCCGCGTGTAACGAAATGTCTCGTTTGTTTCTGTTCCCGCGGGAATTTCGGCAAGTCTTCTTGAGAAGTTCCTTATATGGCTCTTATTTTATATTCTTTATAAGACTCCTTATATGGTCTTATATAAGGAGTCAGTGAGTATCTTCTTATACATATTTTGATAATAGAAATAGTAGGCTAAAGACAGTAAGCGATAACAAATGGTGGTGTTTAACCTAAAAAGGGGTTCTCATTCAAGATAAAATACATAACTAATACATAACATGAGAGATAATTTCGAGGTCGATGTCCGTATCTCACTCCATAAACCAGCAGTCCGGTCCACTAACATCCCATCCGAATGATCCAAACCTTGTTAATCTCTCTGGAAACAGTTTGGCTGGTGTCGAGGACTGTCCATAATGGCACTTGAGGGGACAGATCTCCATGGGTGCAGCCATCTCACTTTAATCCAAAATGAACTCAAGGGCCTCTTCATGTTAGGTTCAGACCCGTAAACGCCTTCCAAATAACCTCCAGGATTTCTTGTGTAATAATTCTATCAAAAAAATTGTAGTTAATAAAAATAGTTTAATATATTATGTAAAAATAATTTTTATCTTTAACTTTGCTTATTAAATCTACATAAATTGGAAATAATAAAGGTTTTCTTTTATTTTTACTTTATTTACTACGTAGATATTTTGGTGCCACCTAAGCGGTATCTTAATTCGATAAATCTGTGTCACTCGTTAATATATATTTCAAGATATATGAAAATAAAGAAGTTTCCTGCAGATCGTAAAAGCCAATCAAGGGAAAGGTTATATAACTCGGGATTCTATGGCATAAAAAAACAGTAGTAACACTTCTCTACATTTCCTCTACAAAACAAGATTTGTCTTCCTATCTTAACCGGCTGTGCGTTGTCTAACAGTCACTTATTGAGTAAAAAAAATATTTTATATAAGTAATCGAAAAACAGTTTAAAAAAAACAGTTGAGTTTATTTCCGGTCAAGCAAATACAATGGTTTACCTTGCTTTTGCGTACCTATTCGTACCATTGTGGATTAGATATGCGTTTGTTGGACCCAACATGCATCATGAACTTTTCAAACAATGAATTCAAGGGACGGCGACTAAGGGATAGGCTCACAAACTTGGGATTCTTTTTTAGGCGATAGGCTAGCAACCTGTCACTATTCGAATCTCAATTCTATCATTAAGCCAAATAGCTGAACGTGGCCATTCAGTCTTTTCCAGACTGTTGGCTCTGTCTGTCCCGCAAGGGATTTAGACGTGACCATATGTATGTATGTATGTATGAATTCAAGGGATAATTATACGGGTGCTTCGTGGCTAGCATAGCACGCGCGACGCCGTATTTATCGCGCGAAAAACTGTCGGTGTTTCACTTTTTATTATGACGTAAAACACGGCCTCTCTGGCGCAGCGGTAGTGCGCTTGTCTGTGTCACCGGAGGTCCCGGGTTCGAATTCCGGTCAGGGCATGATGACAAACGAACTTTCTCTGATTGACCTGGGTCTTGGATGTTGATCTACCTATATAAGTATTTATTATAAAAAAAGTATCGTTAAGTTAGTATCTCGTAACACAAGTTTCGAACTTACTTCGAGGCTAACTCAATCTGTGCAATTTGTCTCATAGTATATATATTTAATTCATTCATTCATTCATTTATTACTTGCTTCTACCCTCAGTTTCGCACGCGCGAGTTTAGCGCCACCTTCAAATATTATTCCTAATAACACAGCTACTTGCCGTTTTTTAAATTAATCAACTAGTGTCTTAATAGTTATTTACCGGTTGACGGGAAGAGATCCCTGCATGGGATAAGTCCGCCATTGAAAGTTATTTCTTTCTTTTATAAGTATGTACTATTTCTTGTAACTGTGTAAATATCGGTGCAATAAAGATATTACAAACAAACAAACAAAGGTTACAGATTTTTATTAGAAATCCCCCAGAAGTTCCCCTGGAACTATAGTTTTTATCAGGATAAAAAGTACCATATGTCCTTCTGGTTATAATATAGGATTTATTTAGTGGATACACCAAAGTAAGATCTACTTATCTTGTCAAAATTTCAATTCTTTAAGCCATCCATCTGAAAGTGGCTTTGAATCTTTGCTCTTTCTATCCCATTAAAAAACGTGTATATTTAAAAAGACTTTATCAAAACTTGACCTACGACAACGCTTCCCTTTCCAGATGCGAGATACCCGAGTGTCCTGAAGCTCACGACATCAACTTCACGATTCCCCACGACCCCGAGGGAAACCCCTACAAGTGTGTACGGTACGCACCCTTCACCAACTCCACTGGCAATGAAACCTGTTCACCACATCACTTCGACTCGTCCACGGAGATTCCTTGCGAATCTTATGTCTATCTGGAGCAACATTCTATTGTCAAAGAGGTATTTTTCATCATAATTAGTAGCTGTCCCAACAAACGTTGTTTTGCCTTATAAATATTTTTTAAGCAATTTCTAGTAAAATTCAGTCTTTTCAAGACTGTTGGCTCTGTCTACCCCGTAAGGGATATAGACGTGATGATATGTATGTATGTATGTATGTTCTAGTAAAAAAAAATGTTAAGGGTGGACAACACTTATCACTAAGGGGTATGAAAAATTGATGTTGGATTCTCAGACCTACTCAATATGCTCACAAAATTTAATGAGAATCGGTCAAGCCGTTTCGGAGGAGTACGGGAACGAACATTGTTACACGAGAATTTTTTATATACGATATTATGACAGGTATAATATTCCACGACTCTTAACTGGAGGAGCAGAGATTTCTTTGGACTGACTGAGAAATGACTTAAATTCGTTCGACTTGCCACGATCACTGCATAGTTCTTTCGCTTCATTTACATTCATAATTCTCTTAATTGAGTTGAATAAGTATCTCGTAACTCAAGTCTCGAAATTATTACGAGGCTCAGAACTCAATTTGTATAATGTGTGTCGTATATATTTATTAATTCATACATGCTCGTCGGTTTAGCGTACTCTTGATCTGTCCTTTTATCAGGTTTTCTATTCTCTCATCCAAAGCCACGGTAATTAACTTTGAATAAGCTAACAAGTGCTAATTTAATTTAATCCACACACCTTCATCTTATGGGATAGTCAAAGCCAATTCACAAGACTTGGACGCAATATTTATCCAGATAAGAATAGCTGATGTTTTGAAGTCAGCACGAGGAGAGAAACAGCTGGCTCACTGTTTTTTCTTCGGCACAGGACTAGCGTGAAAGCTTAGTTTACGTTTAAAAATCAAGTTTATTTGTCCGTCGACCGCCTCAATTAATGCTGGACAAATTAATGGCCTCCGCTTCGCTCACTTTAACGTTAAAATCATATCCAAATTACAATAATTTAACAAATTATTTTGCGTCTGACTCGGAAGCAATTTGTATTGAACTGTCGCTTCATAATTTTGTATATTTCGGCCGGACTGTCACGGAAGAAGAGTTTATAGGTCTATCAGATTTGGCTACTCAGATATGTAGTATACACACATACATTCATTAAATCAGTTCTCTTTCTCGGAGGAATAGCCATAGAATACATCATTCCACTTGTCTCGATCACTGCATTGTTATTTCGCATTATAAGTCTTTACTTTTTTAAGTGCCGTGTGGTTCCCGGCACCAATACAAAAAAGAATAGGACCACTCCATCTCTTTCCCGTGGATGTCGTAAAAGGCGACTAAGGGATAGGCTTACAAACTTGGGATTCTTTTTAGGCGATGGGCTAGCAACCTGTCATTATTTGAATCTCAATTCCATCATTAAGCCAAAAAGCTGAACGTGGCCTATCAGTCTTTAAAACTGTTGGCTCTGTCTACCCCGCAAGGGATATAGACGTGACCATACGTATGTATGTACTTTTTAAGGTAGGTATTCTTCAGATGAGGTTTTTACATGAAACGACTCCCGTCTGACCTCCGCTACAGCACAAGGAAACCTTACCCATAATGGATCATGGTAACACATCTCATGCAGGTTCTTCATGATGTTTTAGCATCGCTTAGCAACAAACTAACACATAACTCGGAAAAGAGTCATTGGCATTGGCCGCGGTAAAATTTGACCTTGTGCATCGCTTTTTTATTCTGACTCTTTAACCGTTCAACCATCGACGTTTTGGAGCTATTTATACACAACGAAATATGCGAATAGTTAATGATATATCACACCAAAATACCCGCAAAATACTTTACGCTGTTCAAATAATCTGTGGTCCATTAAAAATGTCAATCATTTTGATTACAATAATTACAGTTGAAGTGCTGTGGCAAATTGCAGTGAATTATGACTTTATAGAGACATTAAAGTACATGTGATTTGTGTGATAATAATATACCTACTTCATTGTTCATAGTTTTT